>NC_133828.1:8423508-8583865 GCF_047830755.1 Zonotrichia albicollis | reverse complement strand
GGCTTTATGTCCTTAGAGAAGAACTGGCATGAGATCTAAGAATATAAAATAAGTGTTAGTAAGGAACAAAACTGTGAGCTTCAAAAGCATTCTAAAATTATCAGTGTTTATTAGAATGTTTGGGAAGTGCTCATGAGCTTAAATTATGAAGAATTTGCAGGAAGAAAAAGCAGAAATGTCTGAAATTCATGTAAGCAAGCATTACTGAGTTTAAGGTTGATATACTTTTGCACCCAGAAGTGCTCTGGTTTGGTTCTGTAGGTTTTTCTCAGCTGGCAGGTAGCACTGCCAGGCCAGGGAAGGTGTGAGGCAGAGTCTGAGCTGTCTGCTGTCTTGGGAAAGAGAAAACAGAGAACAGAATCTTGGAATAATTTAGGTTGGGAAAGTAAAATTAATTTAAAATTACATGCACTTGTGAAAATATACTAGTTAACTAAATGGATGATACCATTCTTTTTCATAAAACTGCTGAACCCAATGTAAAGTTACTTTTCTGGGACAGGGACTGCTCTGATCTGAGCCTGGTGTTTTATCACAACTAATGTATTGCTGTTGCAAAGTTAGATCTCAGTGAGTCAAATATTTTTTCTCTACCTTCTGGCATGCAGAGGCTTTCTCCCCTACTTCAGTGAGACTGCAACCCTAGCACAAAAACCTATAGCCTTCAGAGGAAGGCAAGAATGCAGATCCTCCTCATACTGCATGGATTCCTGAAAGAGAAAGGGAAACTTGGAAGTGGATATTTAAAATAAACATCTTGGCCTTGATTTAGATTCAGACTTGAATACTTGTTCTGCACCTGTGTTTTTCCATATGACAAATACAAACAGCTTGGCATTGTTTGGAGTACAGGGTGCTGCTCTATTTTTCTCTAGATGTACCTGGAGATGGCTGGTAAAAGGTATAAATGTTTTCTGGCTAATTACCCTCCTGTGTCAGCAGGATGGACATTTAGGGAGGAAATGGTGCAGGCAGTGCAGTCCCCAGGGTGTGCCTGTCCCAGCACAGGTGACTTTGTCCAAACCCAGGTGAATCTTCTACCAAATCCCAAGATCTCAATGGTAGAACTGCTGTTTATGCCCTACCCAGAGGCATTATTTGTTGAAAAGCAATTAATAAGTGCAGTCTTTTGCTGCTTGATGTTCATTTTGTGATAAAGCTGCTGATAAAGATTAGATACCAGCATATCATGCTGTAGTCAAAGTAAAAACATTCTTAATTGAACATCAGGTGTTCACAGGATGTCCCTGCTGACCTTTCAGCCAGGAATCTGCAATATTTTGTAGCTCTTAAGTTGAATATTATAAATAACACTGCTGAGAGGGAAATGCTTTTTTCCCTCCTGATGCCCTCAAGATATGTTTCAAGTCTCCTTTGTAATCTTTGATTTTTTAAAAACCTTGTTGAAGAGGGAATCTGTGAGGGGCAGTGCGGTAGGGAAAAAGGGCAAACAACTAGTCAATACTTTTAAACATAAAAATTATCCTTCCCTCAGGTTTTCCAAGATATTTTGCATTGGCCTTATGGAAATTAAGGAAAGCACCTCCAGTACACTGAACAAGATCCGTGCTCACTGCAGTGCTGAGTGCTTTTGGAACTCCTTTCCCATTTCTACTTAGCAGTGACCTTAATTTTCCTTTCCCTGAGTGAGTAAACAGCTTTAAAAATACTTGTTAGAAGCAGCACACAAACCTGGCAGGCTATTTGCCCATTTCCAGTAGGAAAGGGTAGAGAGAGGCAGCCAGACCACCTGCCACTGCTGAAATCACTGGGACCATTAGGCTCATTTTAATTCACTTAAGTTCAGTCCATGTCTGTCTTTCTTTTTCCACCCAGATAAGCAGAGGAAACAGGTGGAGGCTTTTATTGCTGTAATTAGATGTATCTTAGCAGTGTGTGAGGCAGAGCAGACTGTGGAGGAGGAGGGCATTGCATGCTGGGGTAGGTGAGTACAAGTTCACTGTCCTTGCATAATGTGGAGATTTTAATGGTGTCAACACTGATCAGACTCTGAAATATACAGAAATGGGGTAGGTTTTTTTGTTGTGAATGATAAAAAGCGAGCTCCATAGTAGTAAGTCCTCACACTGGCTTGTGAGAGACAGGTTTTTTCTCCAGTAACCTTTAAAAAGCTTCAAAGCTGCCCTGGAACCTTCGTCACTTTGAAGCCCAGCAGCATTTTGGCACAGCCTTCAAGGGTTCCCCTTTTGGCATCCCCTGCAGAGGTGCCAGAAAACACCTCCATTTCATTTGCCTCCTGGGAGTCTCACTGGAGCCAACACAAAAATCTAATCAATGTGTCTGTTGTTCTAATGCATTAAATTACTGAGGTTAAAAAAAAAAAAAAATTGAGTGTAACACATTTTTAAAGCCATTAATTTCCCTTGACTTCTCATTTCTGTCACTGTGCTCTTATGGAGGAGGCCCTGTCTGTACAGCATTTGATCTCTTCTGTCACTGTTGTCAATGCTTGACAAAGTACACAGAATATTAATAATTTTTTTAGGAATTTTAAATAGAGGAAGATCATTTTCACTGGAATTTTTAAGAATATGATTGATATCTTTAGTAATTTTATTTTTGAAGTTGGATTTCCTGGGTTTATGCACCCTTCTGGTTTTGTCTGCACACAATAGAGAGGAGATTGCATTTTTAAATCCCATTGAGTTTACAGTTATTCAAAGGAAAGATTTAAAAATCACAGACATTTATTCAGCAGCATTAACAAGTGTTTGTCAAATTAATATTTAGTCACAATAAACTTTATGCTACTTTACAGTAATAAAAGCTGTGTGAACTCAAGTTACTGATATTAATATCAAATATGACACTAGAAAGAGTATGGGACTGAAAACTGAAGAGCTTAGTGTTTATTTACCGAATAATGGGCTGATTTAGAGACATTTTCCCTGATAGTTAAGTACCTTTAATGCACTGAAATTCTCAGTGAAGAATGACGCTGTTGTAACAAAGTAAAACAAAAATAACCAGTAACCAGACTGTTACAGATCCTTTCAACAAAACTAAAAAATCTCTCCCTTTCTTGTTGCCTATAGAAAAGGAAATTTTAAAATAGTTTCATTAGTCCCTTTTCATACCAGGGAACCTTTGCTCAGAAAAACTGATCTATGGAAAAGAAATAATTGGTGTTTAAAAAGACAAACAACATTTTATCTGACAGATAAAATCATAGACAATATCTTTGTATTATCTAAATATGAATCACTAAAATATTTGGCATTTCATAGCTTCAAACTCAGGGTAAATATTTTCAGCAGAAATTTTCAGTCTTTTAAGAAAAGGCATTTATAAACTTCATCCTGCCCTCCCAGCAATCATATTGATGTCAACTCTGAAATAACACAGATAAACCAAAATTCTCATTTTCCCAGTAACAGCACCCTGGCCAGGAGAAGCACAGGTAGTGATCTTTGATTTTGGAGGCTTGGGGTGTGATCCCTCCTTTCCCAGAGGTTTATTTCAGTTTGTACAATGGAGAACCATCAGCATGAAGGTGCAACACCTTGAAACGTTGATGAACCTCATTTGTATCATTTATCAGTTAAAGGAAATGCATTAGTAAAACATTTGCAAATTTTAAACCCAAACCAGCATGTGAAGCAAAGGAAACATTATGGTGTTATTGATTTAGAATCTCTCAGTTGTTTCCCACATATTTTCCAAGGCACTTGTAGTTGTTTTTAGTTTTCTATAATGATATTTTAATTTTACATTTGTGGTTTTCTGTGTTCCTGCAATAAGTCTTAATAATTTAATCTGTGAACTCTGTGACTTTTACCCACTTTTTACTTCTTGCCTTTCCAGGCTATGATGTAAAATTCATAAACCTAGTAAATTAAAAACAGATTCATATGTTTTGCACTTTAGCTGAAGACTTTAAGTGCAACAATTCAATTAATATGAAACATGTTAAATACTTTATTTTACTTTAATGAGTGCCATGTTCCTCCCTCTCTCCCTTGCTCTCTTTCAGCCAAGTGAAACAATTGTTTTCTTCTTTTCACTTTGAATGTGTGAAGCCATTATTTCTGCTCACACATGCATATTATTTCACAGACGCCCCTCTAGTGCATTGCCTTTTGTTTAAGAGGAAAGAAAATAATGTAAGACTCATAAATAAAACTCCATTTCAAACTTTGTCTTGAGGTTTTGCTGGCAGTGGATTAATGCCCTGCCTACCCTGCACTTTTCCCTCACTTCGCTAAGAGCTGATCTTAATCCCAGTTTTGACAACAAGCAAAATGTGTGAATGGTTCCAGATGAGTTCCCACATTTGTAACTTCCATAAAGCTGCCAATCAATTAAAATAGCCAAATCTTCATCTTTCTGCAAAGCCCTGCTCTGAGCTGCTGTGCTGGGAAATGGGAAATCAATTTTGGGAAATGGGTTTGAATTTCCCAAATCAACTTTGGGAAATGGGTTCCCTCTGGTATCTTCCTCATCCAATTCCCTCCTTTTCTGGGAGACTCCTACAGGGCTCTAAGCAGAGCAGTTCCCCTGTTTATGTGAGTGTTAAATCCACCTGATCAGTGGCGAGGACTATCCAGAACCTAAAAAGAGACATTTTAGGAGAAGTTTTGAGAAAAAAATAATTAATAAAAAGCTTTTCTTTTGTTTCTTCCACTTTATTTTCCTGACTGCTGACTTAAGCAGGCAGACAGCACAGGTCCAGCTCACCTGGGGGGCTTTGCAGGAGATGTCAGTGTGTCCTGGGGGACAGCAGAGTGCTTGAATGCACCTTCCCCTCCCTATGATATGGACACAACTCCTGGGCCCTAGTTTTTATGATTGCAATGATAAATTACCTATTTTTATAACCAACTTGTTTTATGAATATTTCATTTTATGCAAAGCGCTTGTCCTGCTGAAAGCAAAAGTAGCTGTTCCATATTTTTAGCTTTGGTTGCTAAAAGAAAGGTTCACTTGTTTCAAACACTTGACACAAGGATGCTAATTTATGCCAGTCTTTTAGCTGTGGGATTGATCTGCAAAATTATTTCTTTAGAAAACTTTACCTTGCCTTAAGATGTCAGAAATGTTTTCCATGCTTCCCTTTCACATAGTTCTGCATTTTAATGAGTCACTTCAACAATTATTGTGGGGTTTCTACATCACTTTTATACACAGGGAAGTTAAAAATAATAAAGGATGAGGAGAATTAGAAATACTCTGTGTGGGTTTTTTTTAAATTTAATTAGCTAAAATGTATTTGTAGTATTTTTTTCTCTTTTTATGTTTATTTTTTAAAAGCGTTTGTGTATTTCTGTAATATACTCACACATCAATTAAAGGAATTAATTAATGGATTTATGCAGTAAGTTGCAAGAAATCAAAATCAGTTTAAAAACTTATAGTTATCACAAAGTATCATTGAATTCTGTCATGATATGGTGGTGAGTAATCTACTTCAGTAGCCAAATTGGATATGGATTATCAATAGAGACATGTAAGAGACACTCATGCAGGGGCTCCCACAAACTCCATCTGTGGAAGAGATGAGGCTGTGCTGAATCTCAAAAACAAATTTGGTCTCAGTAGCTCTTGGTTGTATGGGATATAATGTTAAAGAATGGAAGTTTGACTGTGATTTCCCAGTTTAACATTTCATAACACTTGGATTTGTAGTATTCATGCAAGGAAAAAATTTGGAAGGAGCAATTTGAACCACATTGTTCTATTAGTTAATAACAGCCACTGCTGACTGCTGATGCTGCTCAGCTGGGCCATTCTTCCCTTGAGGACTTTCAGTGCCCAAGAGCACAACCTGAGCTGAGGGCAGATATTGCTACAAGTGCATGCACACAATGATCTGATGGCTCTCAGACTGTGCCAGGAGCATCCCCTACCCAGAGTTACTGGCCCAAGCATTAATCCATATATCAGGCTTCAAAGAGCCTTATTCCCATTAGTGGGAATCCTTGGCAGATTAAAGGTCAAACCAGGAGCCCAACCTGGTTTCCAGTTGCATGCCAAGACCTTCTTTCAGCTATTCTCCTTCCAATATCAGTAACCAGTCTCAGCTCTGTGCCTTGTGATCCCTGGTGTGGTGCAGAGCCAACACGCAGTTTGTCCATAAAGAAGGGCCAGCTCTTTTTCATGGTTCGTTTGGAATCAGTCTCCATTTCAGACTGTATTTGCTCTTCCATTTTCTAACTGAAGGATACATCCAGATATAAAAAGGCAAGAGAGGCAGGAAGCATAAATAATGGACATGTACAGATTTGACCCTTGAATCCTTGGTGCATCAGAGGGTTTTTCCATAGATGTGCTTTAAATGAAAATAGAGTTCCTCACGTCCCGTCCACATTCTGTGATCAAAGTCTGGAGTTTGGATTGTCCATACATATTAAAAATGTGCCTTCCATATTTCCTTGCCTTATAGAGAGAAGGAATCCTATTAGAAAGCTCTACTTCATGTCGGAAATTCCTGTGGCATCTCTCAGAATGATATTTTTCAGCGTTTAACACATCCTAGTTTGATTATACTCTGTTTCCTTTATGTACCATCAATAATTTCAGAGCAAATATGCTCCAAAGTCAGATGAAACCTTGATGATAACAACCTTGAAAGACTTCTCTGAACTCTGCCAATCTGAGCAAGTACTGATAGGAACAGGTAAAATGTTTATGAAGGATTCACATATTCAGAGCAGATTCTAAGCCTGGTACTGAATAAATCATTGCATTTATTTTTTTTAATGATATGAGGAGCAGAGTTCTTTATTTCTCCAAAAACTGAGTTGTCTCTTTGACTCTTGTGGAAGTTACAAACCAGAACTGCAAGGTTAAAAAGACATTAAATAAATGGTGCAAATGTGATGTGCTGAGGAAGGTCAGTGCTCGATATTATGGGGTTAATTGGGGGGAGGGAGGGTAGGAAGATGGTTTGGGGGTGAATTTATTCCAGACTCCATATTAACAGAAACAAACTCAGGTTCTTTTTCTCTGGGATTTCAAAGTTTTTCAGAGGTTGTTTTGCCAGTGCCAGTTTCTGATTCACATTCACTAAGGAAAAGAGAAGAAAGATAAGGGTACACCAAGAGTAAAGAACATGATTTCTATTTCTGTCAAGTGCTGACAGTGGGGGTCCTTTTTAATTTATTTGTTTAACAGTTCTATCTGCATATATTAGCTAGGTCTGAAGTGATGAACCTTTTTTCTTCTTATCTCACTCTTTAAACTCTCTCCTTGTACTGTCAATGCTTAAACTGTAATTTAGGTTAATTATTGAAGGGAAAAGAGGGATTCAAACCCTTTTATTAAGTATGCTTTATGATTTCTGCTACATTTACCAAAGACAGTCCTATAAACATTCCCATTTTGGCAGTGAAGCAAGTTCTTTTATTTTTTTTTTCTGCTGGAAGTATTTCTGTTGAATCCTGAACAGGATCAATAAATGTATTTTTAATGCACAGGAGGTTACTTTTTATTTAAGCAGCAGATTCTTAAAATATTTAACATCCATTCCATTCTCTGGTGAAATGCTCTTCTGTTTCTTAGCAGTACATTTTGACCTTGGTATTATTGCAGACAGTATTTCTGTTTTGTCTCATGGCAAGAACATCCTAAAAAGAGATGGCCACTTATTAAACCTATCTGTTGTGGAAGCATAAAACGATAATGCTAATATACAGCTTGTTCTGCAGGTCAGATCCTTACAGAATAGCTAATATCAACAATACTGCTTTGAATTGCATCAGAAGAGGGTCTGACACATCCTCTTCAGTGAAATTGCACAGCCCTTGCAAAAAGCCTCTCTGAAGATTCCCCTGAGGGCTCCCAGTGAACACCACATGGGTGGGCTGCTTGAGCTCTTGTTCTGCAAACCCCCACTTGTGCAAATAATCCCATTGAAGCAGATTATTTTTATTATTGGGTTTAAGCCTGGATGTCTGATCACACAAATGAAGCAGGCAGGATTGTGCTCTTCAATCTGGAGAAAGAAGAATTATCACAGTATAAAGTCCATAACAGAAGCTCCTCTAATCTTTCCCCCACCCTTTGAGTGAAGGTTTTGTTTAGCAGGATGTGATGGATTTGACACTGTTCAGCATCTGGCTCTTTGCTGACGAGCAGAAAGAATCTGATCTCATTTTTTGTTTGAGCTATATGTACAGAACACTGCTGTTCCCTCCATTCCTCTCCTGCCATCTACTATTTGAGAGTATCAGTTGAGATTCTGAAGTTCAGTTGACTAAAAACTGTGGGTTATTTTTTGTATTTTTGTTTTGATTTTTGAGATATCTAGAAAGAATAAGTAGAAGAGGAAGCAAATTTACTGCTCTTAAATTCGGCAAAACAGTTGCTGATTTCCGAACTTTGAAGATCATCAGCAGAGGTTTGTAGCCAGAGGGTCTGATGAATTTCAGAAACTACTTCTCTCTCATGAAAAAGTCTGCAAAAGTTTGGGAAAAAAAAATCTGAACTCTGAACATTCATACTTTATCCATATAGCCTGACCTTCAAAAATTCACATTATGCCAAAAATTATACTTCCAAAATTGACTTGTTAGGAGCTCCTCTGCAAAAAAGCTGCAATGCTCTTCTTCCTAGTGTGATAACAAATGGAACTAACAGGACACCACAATTCTCATGGGACTTGACCCAAGAGCTGTCTGACTGAATTTGTCAGAGACTCCCGGAAGGAACCTCAGAATTGCCTCAAGTCCCTGCGCAGACTGGCAAAGACTTCACTCCTTTAATTCTCTCCTGGAGCTGGTGAGGTGCATTTATAGTAAAACAGCTTTTGTAAAGAAGCTGCAGCTGTTCCTCTCTTTGCTTCTTTCTCTGTGTTCTTTTAGTTTTCAGCTTCAGCATTCATGGTAGATGTGGGCTGGGTGATATTGAACTGCTGCTCAACACTTATCCTAAGCTAGCCAGCATGTCCTTGAGTAAATTCCTTATTTATCCCTGGAGCAATGGGTAGTATTAGCTACAGTATTAGCTACGGTGGGACCTCCATACAGCTGGTGTCGTCCTGCAGGGCCTTTTGGCCTCAGAACCACAGAGATTTTTACACATCAGTATTTGGTCTGTCTCAGATTAAGTATCAGCAGAGTTGCAATATTTGAAGTGTCACTTGAGAAAACACCATGAGAGGAGGGGTTTCCCCCCTCTTTTTATTGTTACTGTTGTCTGCCATTCTTAAAGCTTAAGCAAAGCAATCTTAAATCTCTGTCATGCTCTGATATTTCTGCAAAGTAATCCCTGAATTTTTTTAGCACTACAATAAGCTGTACATCACTTTTCCAGATGATAAGGATGACTATGACAGTGTGTTGTAGTAAAAAAGAAATTACACATGTCACAGCTGGATTTACAGTGAGATGTATATTGTACTTCAGTGTGTTGGAGTGGGTACTAAGTTATGAGCCTGAAGGTCAATTGATCCCAGAAAAGGATTGGGGAGTCTGGATGCTGGAATGATCTCTTCCAGTCTCAGCTCCTTGCTGTTAATCCCATGGTCTGAGGGGTAGCTGGTGCTCTGAAATAGCAATCAATAATTTAAGAAGTGCTTAAGAAGCCTTTCTTGCTGTGTCCTGTGTGCAGCAGCCCCAGGGCTTCCCTGTCTGACAGAGTTTATTGCCAGAACCAGGGAAGGAGAGGAGTCCTTCATCTCCTCCATGATGGATATTCTGGATATAGAGTATTCCTTTTAGTCTGTGACACATCCAGACTGAGGAATCGTGCTCAGCAAAGGGAATTTCATTTAATCTGAACATTGAGATGCCTGAATGTGCACCAGGAAATCTCCTCTGCCTCTTGGTACTTAAGCTGTTTTTAAAAAGCATATTGGTTATGAGAAAATGGTGAGCTCCTTTTGAGCAGCTTCAGCTGTAACCTCAGACATCCCTGCTCCTCCGTGAGAGAACTGGCTCCCCCGCCCCCCCTTTTTCCTGGTGGGATATGCAATGGGATTTGCCAATTCCAAGTTATTTAGGACATGGAAAGAAGGGTAAAGTTCATATATTCCTTAATTAAATCTTAGCTCTACACACACCCCCAAATTTTTCACATTTTGCTTCCCCTTATACTTTCTCATTAACTTTCTCTTATTTTAATATTTACTTTTCCCATCTTATCATTTTTGAAAAGCAAGGTATTCTTTAATTACCAATTAAGGAGGAAAGTGCAGATTCTGTCTGATTTATAGGGTTTACTTCACAATCTCTTACACTCAGTATTGTCATTTTAAGTAACCTGATGAAGGATACTGGTCTGTCAAGATTTCAGAGCCTTTTCCAGGCTAAACTCAAGATGTAGGATCAATTTTCTGCTGTATCCAACTTTTCTTTAATAGCCATTATTTCCCAATAATTTCTTAGAAAATTCAAATAACCTCAGCGTTTCAGCAATTAGTCAATGTAACTAAGTCCCTAAAATTAGCTATATCTGCTTATGTGTATTTTTGGCTCACACACTGAAATTTTCAAAGTTAGAAAAAGCACAGGGGAAGGAAAATGGAAAAAAAAATCTCATATTGAAAGGAGCTTTTCACTGTTCATCAAAGAAGAAACTGGAGAGATTGTGTCTACTTGTCTTTCCAGAGAACATGGGTTTACCTCAAAGTTCTCTGGAAATTGATAGATAAATAGCAATGCTCCTGGTCTTCAAGGTATTTTCATATACAAATGCTGGCAGGTTGAAAGTTTTGTGGGCAAACTTCAGGCAAGAAAAGAAATCTTTAGAAAACTTTTTTTTTTTTTTTTTTAATTCAGTGGTATATGCAGTTTAATAGAGTCAGAGGGGAGGTAGTTCTATTATATCTATATCTGATGCTTACATCATTAAATTATTACATCTATAGCTGATGCTTCTTTCCCTGCAACACAATTAAATCTTATTCTTAAAAGTAAAATTTTCCCACATTAAAAACTCCAATTCTTTGCACTTGGAAGATCTAGATTCCTTTCAGTTTACCTGAACCATTTAATCAGACAAAGATAAGTTATTTAGGAAATTTTAAAGCCCATTACTACAATTCAATTTAAACAAATTTCAAACTGAAATAGTCTTTTTTCAAGCCACGTATTGAAATAGGTTCTGAAAATGGAACATATCCTCCAAAAATATTTGAAATATCTGTCTGATTCAGACTCTGGCAGATCTGACTTGACTTCATTAAAATTTTCAGTGATGTCGAAAGAGTTTTCAAGGAAATAAATTATTTTTTGCTGATGTTCTTACAGTTCTCTTGACCTGCTTAAATTGCCAAGGTCTGTAGTGTGAGAGGTGCTTGTGCTGAGTGAAAACAGTGGCTCTTGGCTGGTTCCTGAAGAAGTAACGTGATGTAAATAATGATGGGTGTATCTGCTTCCATTTTACTGTAGAATTTCTGTTGAAGGTATTGAATTCCAAGGAGCTCTGCCCCTTCTGTGCCTGCAGTTCCTCCCTGGCCCAGGGAATTGGCATTGCTGTCCCACTATAATTTGAGATATAATGAATTATGCAGCCAAGTTTGGAAAACCAGCATTGCTGGAGGGATGCTATGGATGTACCTGCTCCTCTGCCTGCAGCAGCCAGCAATTGCCCAAATTGCTCTCTGCTTCAAAGGTGAAAGAATTCAGTGCTCTAATGAGCCTTTCTGCAGGCTGACACCTCTAGCAAAGCCATGCCTCTCCACTGCTGATTTAGTGCTCATTTCTGTGCCTCATTTGAAGGACAGATGTGCTGCTTAATTACTGGGAATGGCACAAGTAGGTCAGTGCTGGGCTGCCTCCCAGGCAAGGCTCTGTCACCTCTGCCCTGATGAAAAATTGAGACTTTTGTTTTCTTTTTCAAACTCTACAAGGTATTTTAAAAGAACCTAATTCTGCATTTGGTGGTGTTGCTGAGTGCTTTATAATTACATTTGTTTGTGTTATCTAGCTTAGATACAATTTGATAATGCCTTGGACCTTTAAAATGTCCTTTCCCCTCTTTCTGGGCTCTTTCAGTAGATGTATTCTAAACATAATTTTATATACATTTTTTGCTAGATGATACAGGCCAGAAATTGTACACACATCACCTCTGTTCTAAAGTGTCTTTTAAAGGTTTCCAGGTACTACTGAACTGAGCTTCTGAGGCAATGAAGAATTATCCTTGTAATCTTACAAGAGCTCTTAGCCTACTCTCTCAGCATTTATCTGTGCTGCTGTTGTACAATATTAATGCCAAAGCCTAGTGTACACTGATTGTGTCTGGATCTGCCTCAGAGCTTCAGCAGATTTAGTGCTGACACACACCAGGGCCAAGGATAATGGAAAAAAGGACTCACAGACTGGTTTTACTTTCATGACAGGAGGTGCACCCTCATGCATCCACCAGGTAGCTGCACAGATGTCCTGCTTGCCAGCATGCCTTTGCACACACACACACACACACACCATTCCTCCATCCCTGGATGGGTTCCAAGCCAGGTTGGATGGGATTTTGGTCAAGTGTCCCTGCCCATGGCAGGGGCTTGGAATGAGATGATCTCTAGGTCCCTTCCAACTCAAACCATTCTGTGATTCCGTGTCCTTTTCAGAGTGGATATGCCATGATCATGTGCATGGGCACAGCATAAAAACTTGAGAGATTTGATAACTCTAAGTTTTGTTATTTTAAAAAATAAAAGCATTCAATGTTTAGAAAGTCAAATTATTACCAACAAGATAAAGAAGCTGTAGTAGTTTGTGTTTCTCACACTGTGTCTGAGTTTAAAAGAGTTTTGCAGAGCCAGATTCAAAGGTTCATTATTCTGTGGGTATTGTAAATGCAGGTTCACCAATGAGGGGAGAGAATGATGCCTCTGACTCCGTCTTATCAGAAGGCTAATTTATTACTTTTTTATGCTATATTATATTAAAGGATACTATACTAACTATACAAAAGAATACAAAAAGGATACTTACTGAATGCTAAAAAAGATAATAATGAAAACTTATTACTCTTTCCAGAGCCCCAATACAGCTTGGCCCCAATTGGCCAAAGAGTCAAAACAGCTCACAGCAGAATCCAATGAAACCTGTGGGTAAACAATCTCCAAAAACACATTCCACACAAGCAAAACACGGGAGAAGCAAATGAGATAAGAATTGTTTTCCTTTTCTCTGAGGCCTCTCTCACTGCCTTTGAGCTTCCTAGGAGAAAAACTAGGAAATTTTTCAGAGAATGTGAATGCCACACGTAGGCATATGCAATTTTTTTTCTCCAAATAAATATAAATCTCTGCCCACCAAAAGAAGCCCCATGTTGAAAGAAGGGAGAATTAAGAATTTGTAAAACAGCATTTAAAAGTTGGGGTGGTTTTTGTTAAATGCTGTATTCTGTAGCTGCTTTCTCACTGGGCAGTGCCAGCAGATGCCAGTGCCAGCCCCACTGGTGTCCATTGTGCTCAGGCTACATTGAGGAAATTGCTTTCCCTTACAAAAAAACCTCTCTGTCAAGTTGATGTTATGTTAAACAATGGTTGTAGATAAAGCTTTTGAGCCATCACTTTAGATTCTTCCTCAATACCAAGAATACTCTCAAGTGTTTGAAAGAGATACTCCAAAAATAAGTATAGTCACCTTAGACGCACACAGAATATCTTTCTTTTCAGGCAGCATTCTTAAGAGTCATGGCAGGAAACTTCTCTTTCTTTAATTGATCAAAAAAACATCTGCTAGAAATGTGAATGTTCTTCTCCCATAAGTGCTGGGGAAGGTGCCTTTTAGGCCATGCTCTGCGTGAAGCTTCAAAATCTTGTATTGGCATCCAGCCTTGAGATCTCAAATTCAAGCTGAAATGTCATGACTTCTCTTTAAAAAGGGGAAAATGTTTCAGGCTTGAATAATTACATATTGTGAACATGTGTTGCATATCATTGTGGTCAAAGTTTGGATTTGATAGTCTTGGAGGTCTTTTTCAAACTTAATGATTCTATGATTCTATATGACTCATTTAACACATCTGAAAATATGATTCAATATTTGAATATTGGTCATAATTGTGGAAAGTTTAAAATGTGAACAGTCTGCTTTAAAAAATCACACCAGGATTAATCTTCTGTAGTGTTTTGACATCAATTTATTAATATGACCAGCTACTGCTCACTGCTGTAAAGCAAATAAACATTTGAGCAGAAATCTGATTTACCCCTGCAACACCACTGATTATTTCTTATTTATGTTCCTGCCAGCTGCTTCTGTTGTCTGAACCTTATCTGATCAGGGCTGCAAAAATGTGCATTTAGTGTTGTCCTTATCCTGGTCTGTCTTCTTTCCAAATCCTTTCCTATCAGAGATATCTGATTTGCTGGATATTGTTCCTGCTGCCAAGATTTATTCCCATGCCAGATCCAGCTGGATTTCTATAGATTCTACTCTGTTCAGGTTTTCTTCTGTGTGGAAGCTTCCCACTGGCTTAAATTAATTTTATTTTCATTTGGACCATTAAACTGTCACTGTAGTTAGCCTTTTTGCTCTGTTTTTATTGCATGTGCTCATAAATCGCACAGATTATAAAATCCTTGAAATCTTGCAGTGTCTCCTATTTCCCTATGTTGAATGAACAGAATATTTTCAAATGTTGACCTGAATTCACCTCCCACACTGTTCAACTTTCCTCCAAGCCCTTCCAATGTTTACCAGTGCCTTACAGAGGTTTTTTTCCATGTCCAAACCAATGGACCTGCAAAAGGCAGAGAGGGTCTCCAGCACTCTGTCCTCAGTTGTGTACATGTCAAAACAGCTTGGCTGTTCCCCAACAAACTTATTTTAGCTGCACCATAACTTCCAGGCAGAGAAATGAGGCCTGTTCTTCATAAATCTTTATTGTTTATTTCTTGGTGTTTGTCTGAGTTATCCTAAATAATAACTGGTGACTTGCCATCTGAGTTCTCAGGTGCTCCAGCAGATAATCCAATATATTCTCATCACTGTCAGCATATTTTCTCTGACTATCAGGTTATGATTCATTTCTACATATGAATACAGTCTCAACATCTTCAGAAAGCCATTAAAGGACTTTATACATTTAAGAACTTCTGTTGTAATAGAAATGATAAAAATAAGTTATCAAACTTAGATACTTAGTTACTTAGATACTTAGATAGTTTGAACTGACTGGAATTCCTGGAAAGGGTGTGATCAAAACTGTGGACACTGGGCTGGTAAAGGGAAACTACTTGCATGGGGTTCCTTGTGATTAGATGCTCATTTTGGATTCATCCATCAGGCTTTGATTTACACACAAGATTTTCTTACCTTGGCTGTTTTGACCTTCACTTTTTCCAGAGTCCAAGGAGGTGAGGTGCTCACTGGGGAACCACTGCAGTTAAGTGTGCTGTAGATGAAGGCAAAATGGTAATTACAATGGAAATTATAAAGATTTGACTTTAAGAAAACCCCCCAAAGCCTCAAAGGATGGTCTTCAGCTTCAGTGTAGAGTGAATTTTGATCCATTAGATGTCAGCAGGGGTTTTTGCTCTGTGAAGTTGATTTGGTGGCCAAGGAATGACTTCCCTTGTTCATACATTCATTTTCTCAATAAATAAACTATTGCACAGAGTGGTAATAAATGCAACAGAGCAGAGAAGTGGAAGAAAAACCCATTGGTACTCTTGTGCTGGGCTGCACCATACCTTTAACCCTGTGTTAGTCAAGCCGCCACCATAGAAGAGAGAAATGGTTTTAACAGCTGTCAGTGCATCAAAATGAATCCCCTCAATGTCAGTATTCCATTTCCATCTCTAGAATTCAGAAACTTGGGGGTTTATAATGACACATCTGCAGTTGCACAAGATCTTACTTGGTTTGTAATGGTTTGAGGGCAGCACAAGGGTAAATATTCCATGTGAATATACTACATTGCTTCAAAAGTAATGTACTGATAGCTTGGGTTTCTTTTATTATTCAGTGTTCAAGGCTGTTCAAAAGAACCAAACCTCACCTTAGTACTGGGTAATTTTGTGTTGGCACCCAAGCAATTCTCTGTAGCATGATGAAAAAAAATTAATGAAATTGCAAGCATCACGTTAATATGTTCCCTCTTTGGAAAGTCTCAGGTTTCTTCCAACAGTTTAGGAAATTAAAAGGCACAAAAAGGCACTTCCGTGGTATGCTATTTCTAATTGGCTCCTATACTGGAGAATTACTTTCTGGGCTGTGGCAGATATATGTCTTGCACATTGTTTGTATCATCCTGACACAGCACACTCTGCTCTAGAGAATTTTGGCAAATATCATTAGAAAAAAGCATGTTGAAAGTTTGCTTACTGACAACCCCTGTCAGATTAGGAGGTTCTGAGTCCTTATGTTTAAGCCAAAGTAATGTGCTCTCAATTTTGAATAGTTCTTCACCATTCTGAAAAAAACCCCAAAACCCTGAATATCTGTTTTATTTTCCTAAGACCATCAAAATGCTGTCTGAAAACCACTCAGGAATGTTCCTGTACATGTAGGTGGATGTTGGAGAGCTGCTGGGCTCTGCCAGTAGCACTGACATTTGGAACAGTGGATTGCCACAAACTGAGATGGGGGACACCCTAAGATTTGCATCACCTGTCCAATTTTATTTTAAGATTTTTCAGGCCCATCGTCTAACTACTACAATAACTTCTCTCTGCACTGTGGCTCCTCCTCATCACATTGACAAGGCAAGCTGGCTGGAAATGCCTAAACTGTGGGTTTGGGGTTAATTTTAACACCTGTGGCCAAAGGGAATGCTCTTGACCTCAGATTTACTGCACAAAACACCAGTTCCCTCTGCTGCAAACACCAGCTTTAAATCACCAATGTCAGCTCAGGTGCCCCCAGAGAGACACTGTGGTGTATGCAGTGCTAAATTAGGCTATTCTGAGGGATTTTATTCTGCTTTAGAAGCATATTCTGTAAACATTAATTATAAATCTGCATTCATTTGATTGTGCTAACTCATGTGAGAGTATTCTAAGTGTAAGGTAGGTGAACTCTGACTCCCCATCAGGATGATTTTTGACCTGTGACTTTGAATGTTGTCAAGTTTAACATAAATTTGCAACCAGAAGCTTAAGCCTCTTATGTTTCACTGAGATTTTGCAACCCTCCTCCCCACCCCTGTGTTATTAACAACCTGCTAATGAACTGACAGCTACTGCATTTATGTAAATGAGAAGGTTGGTGAACTGAGAGCTAGCCTACCTCAAAAAAAAAAAAAAAAAAAAAAAATTAGCCTTTCCAGTCTGATAATTTATTGCTCTTCTCATCTGGTTGATATGGAATATACATCTGTATCTGTGGTGTATATAATAATTCATGGTAGTGCACATCATAATGATGACCTTTTAAGTGTTTTGCATTTCTACATTTAGAAATGTAGAAAGAAAATAGTCTGAATTGGCGTAGACCAATTTCTATTTTAATTTCTACAAATGTAGAAGAAAATAGCCTAAATTGGCACAGACCCTCTAAAGATGCAAGTTAATCCTTAGTTTTCCAGGCTTTATTCTTGCCCAGGATATGCTCTTTATTTATACAAATATATATGCACATACATATGTATATGTGGTCATCTCTAGGAGAATCAGTTTAAAAGGTCAAAATTAAGTTTTGGAAAAGTCTCTTGAACCTCCTGTACCTATTTTTAGCACCTCACACCCCATAAAAGATGCACTAGTTGTAGTCTAGGAAACCAAAAAGGAAAAGACTGGTACATTACAAAACATGACCTCAAAATGCATCATATAAAGATAAATAAAAATTGTGGCTGGTGAACTTAATGATGAGAAAATGTCAGGGGATGTGATAATATTCTCCAAGGGTTTAGAAAAAGAGAGGAAATCACCCATCTGCAGCAGCAACAGACCCAAATTCATGCTTGAAAATTTTCTTGAACATGTGGAAAAACTCCAGTGATAAGAATACTGAAGCACTGTAGTGTAGGAAGGTTCTGGAGTGCCCGGTGTTGGATGTCTTTAGAAGCTATTTATGCACCATATATAAGGTGTGGCACAGTTGTACCCTAACTCATAGGTGGCCTGGAATAGATGAGAAAGAATTAAGCATTTTGTGTGATACTGTGTTACAAATATTTATTACTCAATGAGAATTTCTGTTGTATTAGGTAATGGTTTCCAAAGTTTGTTAGGATGGGTGGATGGAAAATATTACTGCAACTTCCATTGGGACTTGAACACCCAGGCTTTTGTCTTTCCCATCAATATTAGCTGATACACCTGTTTTTGTGCATTTTACTTGTTTGTTCTTCTAGATTTCTATTCCATCAGTGTCTCTAGCAGTGAGTTATTTCACTGTGGGACAGGACAGCCCACTGGTTTTGATATCAGAGCATATAGTCTTTAATTTTGCAAGAATTTGTTAACCTTTGTGCCACAGTGGGAACTATCAAAAGAGATGTAAGGAAAAAAAGTTTAAAATTGTCTTCTCAGTTCCTCAGAGGTAGGATCCTTTATGGTGGGTGTCTTTACTCCCCTCCTTAGTGAGCTGGAGATGGTGAGGATTGTCCCAGCTGACCTTGGGGATGGGGTGGCCCGGGGGGATGCCCAAGGCTCCTCTGAGGTTGTTCCTCCCCTGAACTCTACAGAAACTTCCCTCAGACCCAGAACAGCAGAGTCCCTAATTATGAGATCAAACGGGATGAGCCGAAGGGAGGTTTTTCCTTTGTTACCATATTGCCTGATAATTCTGTCTCGGCCTCCTGTAAGCCTGGAGTCTCTTATTCCTGCTAATCGTGCCCTGGTAAGGGAATAAGACAATGACAGGGAATTAATGGTGACAAGCAGCAGTGATGTGTTACTGAGAATGGAGCATTTGTCTCCGGTTTATCTCTACCACCAGGGCACACATTTGTGTGTTTGTAACATCTCATTGCCAGACAATTTGAACTATTTATATTCAGTCAGAGTATCTGTGACTTGAGTTTGTTATTAATCATTTCACTCAACTAGAATCTGCTGTTATTTGTCCTTTTTTTGATATATAATGAGATCAGATTTATTATTCATCATTCATCCCTCTTTTATCTTAGCTCAAATTTAGTTTGTTTTGCTATTTTTTATTCTTCTCATTATATTTCTTGTTCTTATCTTATTTTTCTTTTCCATTTGTAGATAACCCCCATTTCTCATTGTTAGTGATATATAAGCTAAATTAAAAGAGAACAAGTTTTGATACATAGTATTAGTATTTGGTCATTATTTCTATTGTGGAGAGGACTGAAGTTTTGATTTCAATTACCTTAATGGAAATTTCTATTCATATTTTATTTAAATAATATCTTAAATTAATTTTAAATAGTAAATATTCTTTTTATATAATGCTTTTTTCCTATTTGTATATTTATTTAATTTTGGTTCCCATGTAGCTTACTGATATTTAACATAACCAATTCTGAATCAAAGGTCTTTTTTTTTTCTATTTTTAACTTTTTTGGATTGGGTACATCTCACAGAAAACGTGGCCAAATGTTAATTTCTTTTTAGCCAGCATATAATACTATTTTTTCACCAAAGCCTTTTGCACATCTGAGGTGAGATTCAGAACTCATTAATGTCTTGCCTGACATCAGGGACTTTAAATTCAACTAGTAGCAGAAAGGATTATTTCAAGATATCTTGTGATGATATATCCTGTCAGCTACACTAGTGAAAACTGCTTCTTGTTCTGCAAAGAACAGAGAAATGTTATTTTAATCTTCTCTGCTCAAAGCAAAGAATTGGAGCTGACTTCAGCTGTGCTTATAAAATTCATTTCAGAACTAACTAAGAGTTTCCTATTTAAAAGTGGTAACAATTTTGGCAGGAAATTAACTAGTAGAATTCTACTCTGTGACTGGCAGAGATATCACTGAAAAATTATTTCATGTTAAATGCTGACTATTAGGTTTCTGAAGAGTTTCTGAATTGTTTGAGTTTTTTGTTTTGGGGTTTTTTTTAATTTGGTTTGTTCATTTTTGTTTGTTTGGTTTAATTTTTTCTGGTGAGTCTTAAAATGATTGCATATTTTGTTGAAGATTGGAATGGCAGGGATTTAAGCTTGGCTTTTGGCATGTGATGTGATACTTAGTCAAATTTTCATGAAACCTGTAAAAAGTAATTATCTTTTACACCTTTGCTTTTTTCTGTATCTGCTCTATGATTTAAAAATAGATTCAGAATTGTTTGGAAGGGCAAGGACTGAGATAAGCACACATAATTACAGACATTATACTTCCTTAGGAAGTCAAGCTAGGTACGAGCTTGCTGGAAAAGTGGATATTTTGTTTTTGTGCATATGTGAGTCAGTGTTTGAATGAACTTTTTCACAGTTTTAAGATGAAACTTCCAATTTCTTTTTCCCAAGCCTGTAGCTGATTTTCTGCATGGCCCAGCCACATTTCCACAGTGTTTGGAAAGCTGCAGCTAAGCTACATGGACATTAGATCACTAAGAGCAATACAAGTTTTCCATGGTTAATGTGTACCAATGACTGTTAAAAAAAGGCAAAAACAAAAATTTCTGTTGAAAGAACGCAAAGGTGACAAAGTCAAACGTGTAAAAGTTGGGAAACGTTGCACTTGTAGCTCTGTGCAAGTTTAATTTGGCTTCCTTGAGTGCATGCATTATGATGGAGTCTTTAATTACCTGATCACACACTGTTTTCTTCGTGGGGCTCCTGCCTCGCTCCGTGCACTGGATGAATGTGTCTCACTAAATGAGTCGCTATTCAGCGCTTCCTTTTATTCTCATTATTCTATGCACATCCCCATGACTTATTTACTGATCTTCTAATTCCCTTTGTAAATTCAGACTTTTTTTATTTCCTCATGGCCTTTTCAGTGCCGTGCTTCATTAAAGTACCCATGTGCTTCCTATATATCAGTGTCTTTATCTTCTCAAGTGAGCTGTAAGGTGGCATAAAGTTGATGCAGTTTTTGAGGGGAAATGGAGGCTTCTAATTGACCCAGTATTCATCAATTTTTGAGAATCTGCTGTAAGACTTAAAATCTGTATTTCCCTTTTACATTTTATATCAATGAGATCTGTTCTTCCTTTTAGGTAATCTTCAATGTTTCATTTTGTATGAGACCTCATAACAAGGAGGAAATTAGCAACCCATTTTTAACTAAGGTTTTAATCACCAGAAATAAAGTATTACAAAAAGCTTTGGTCTGAGGATTTAGGCTTTTCCCCTGCCCCTCTTAATAGTGAAATGAATAGACTCAATATTTGTACATACCAACACCCTGGTGTGATTTGGTGGATGCCAGTGGAGGGTCTGTGTCATCAGTTTGTCCAAAAGGGGAATTGAGGGGCAGAATTTGCCCTGGAATCACTGTGTGCATCCTTATAGGCCCCTTACTCCACCAGGGAACTCTGTCTGGTCTGGTCTGGTCCGGTAAGCAGCACCTCTTGGCATGGTCTGGGCACACTTTAAACAAGTATGCAGTCTTGCCTTGCCCTTCCTGAGATTCCAAAACTCTAGCTGAATATTTTCCCTTCCATAGCAACATTAGTTGGATTAGTTTTATATTGCAAATAATGTATTGTGTACAGACAGTGTCGTAAGTATCATTCATCTCAATTTCAGCTGGCTTGCATTCCTTTTACTTTATAAATGCCTACAGGAAATATGACTCTTGTGGGTATTTATAGGAAAAGAATTTACAGCCAAGTTAAACCAGAACATATAAACCCATTTTAACCTGAAGATAATTTAGAGAGAGTGATTATTAGCACAATATGCATGTTATTTTATGTATTTAGTATTTTTAATATACTGTGTAATTTAAGTCTGCAGTAAAGTGCATATGATTTTAAATGTCAGAAATAACAAAGTGCTGGAGCCTTACTCATTGCAGGTGCATGCAGAAGTGGAGATATGAAGGTTTTGTCTCTGATAAAATCTCAGCATTGAAATTATTCAGTGCAGTCTTCTCATCGAGCAAGTTGATTTAATGCACTTATTTAAACTGCATTTATCACTGTCTCTATTTTTGTATAACTGTGAAATTGACTTATTTTGGTGCATCCCATAATACCTGATTAACCCTCCTAAAGCACGGTAGATGGAGATATTCAGGAGAAGTTTTCTGTGTGATTTTCCAAGCTGCTCTGCGCTCACTGCTCTGCAGAAATAGGTTTTGTGCTGGGTGCACCATAAGTGAGGAAGCCCTGCTGCACAGGCAACCCTGTTTCCCTTTTTCCTGTTTCCCTTTTTCCTGTTTTCCTTTTTCCTGTTTTCCTCTGTTCTCCCCTCCTGCTTGCTCAAATGCTCTGGAACACAGGAAAGTCCCAGGCACAATTTTCTTTCTTGAAAGCAAGGGAGGTAAGCCCTGGTTTAGTGAAAGTTGTCCCTGTCCGTGGAAAGGGAGTTGGGAATGAGAGGATCTTTAAAATCCCTTCCAACACAAACCATTCTGTGAATCTATGAGTTTTAAACATTTATTTTGTAAAACAAAGCTGTGATTCTTGCATTCACAAGTGGTTTTCATTCAGGAATTTGTCAAATCATTCAGATTTTGCAGTCTAGTTTAAAGTCTTAAACCTGAAAGAGTCCTTTACCTGGAGCTTTACTGGAGGATATGTCACCAAATTTGTGTGGAAGTCATTTGACTGAAATGTCATATCATTATTATCTGTTTCCTATCTGCAGAGTGAAATAATGTAGTATAATGCTGTGGGAGATATTTCCCTTGTCACAGGAATTTATGAAATTTTGAAATTGTTTCCAAAGTAGAGGTTTTTGTTTTGGTTTTTGTTTTCTTTCGGTTTGCTTGTTTGTTTCAAAAAAATTCAATTCTCTAGAGTTACAGAAAACCTTCAGACCTGGAAAAAATCAAAGTGCATACATAATAAGTTACCTGCCAAGTAAGTTTTTCATGTTTAACTTTTTCCATTTTCTCTACATTATATTTAGAGTACAGCACCTAAAATGTTTTTGAATATTTTAAAAAAATCAAGCAAAAGTAAGACTCTTCATTGGGAACATGAATTAAAAGTGGCAATTTGGAGGATTTTTGGAAAGTGTATTTTAGATCCACTTTTCTTAGAAATTTAATATTGGTTTTCAATTTTTAGTATATCTGGATTTCTCTGGAAAAGGTTACCTGAAAATTTCTGTTCATCTCAAATAACTCCTGTCCTACAGAGATTGCAGTATGATTTATTTAACATTTCTGAGCCTTTTTGGAGATGTAGAATGAAGGAAAATGCAAAGCACGGGTGAAGAGGGGAGTGACTAGGATGCTGAGGATGCTGTAGCAGTAGAGGAACAGAAGTGAACATTGCTGTCCTTCCTTCAGCTCAGTGTTTATATAGCAGCCCATCAGGGAGTGAATCACCACTGTGGGGGATAAAGGTGAGAAAGGCTCCTGCTGAGATCTTCTGGCCACTATAAATTATCAGCAGTGTCAACAAGACCAGGTTCTTTGTCAGGCAATAAACAAGAAACCTTATAAAGGATAAATGACTTGTCCAGAGAGAACTCCAGGGACATTAAGCCTGAAGGATCAACTTTGAAATTAGCTGCTGTGCATTTGTGCAGTGCCCAGAACCACTGGGTAACATCACTGCTGCTGCTGCTGTGAGGCAAAGGAGGAAAAACTGAATTGTGCTGTAATCTATGAGCTTGAGCTACCATCCAGGTTATACAAAAATTAAATGACAGAAAAAGACAACGACCCAATGATCATCTCTGGCTCCACTATTTCACTTATCAAATGCAAAATTTGGGCTGTAACAGTGAATGACAAATGACCCTTGAGATTGACAGTGTTTAGCAGAGGGAATCTGGAATAGTCCTGTAACTGAACTGGCTTTAACAGACTGTATGATATATCAAATAAAAATATCTTTTTGCCAGCAACTTTCCAAATCTTGAAAAGATTTACATCTTTTTTAGACCCTCTAGAATATTTTTCAGGTTAAATGATATGTGCTGCAGTAAATTTATCCATCTGAAATAATCTGAGTAGAATGAGATCAACAGCAGAAGATCAAAGAGGGTTTCAATGACCTGTTAATAGTTTGTGTGTGGGTTCATTTTATCCCTGTATCTTCAAGTGTCTGACATGGTTACTGTGAACATGATCTTCAACCTGTGTCCCATCTAATCCCCATTATTAACAATAAATCTCATGATGTTTCTGAGCATCTCCTGGGAGGAATTCAGATTATCTCCCATGCCTGCTGGAAGCCTCAGGAGACGTTAATTTCTAAACTGCCTCTGACATCAAAGCTGCTAAAATTGGCTGCCAACTGGCAAGTTTTCCACTGAGCTGAATTCAGCTTTATTTACTTTGTTTAAAGGGCACATTTCAATACAAATTCCTTACTAAGAATGGAGCTTAAGCCTGTGTTTGTTGTTTAGAAGTTGTGCTAGTTCAAAGTTGATCAATGGGGAAGGAAAACATGCAAGAAGAAGAGCAGGCAGATTACTATCCTGAATGGAGATGATTGGCAAATGAAAGTGGAAATTTCCAGGAGGCAAAACAGTGGGAAAGACTAATTGCTTTGTTGAATTGGAGCAGACAAGCAGTACTGTGTATTTTGACTTCATGTGACTGTGGCAGTGCAAGCTTGTGCTAAAAACAAACAAACAAAATGCAAACCAAACCAAACCCCTCCCTTCATGATTCTTAGGCAAGTCTACAATCATGATCTCTGCATAATATGGGATACATGGGATACAGCTTGCCTGGGTCTGAATACTGCATAATATTATCTCTCTCTCTGAAAGTCATAACCAAAGCATACTTCCCATATCACACTGGCCTGTGGCTCTACCACCATTTATTTCCTCAAATGAAGAATCGATGTCATCAGAATAATAATGCATAGTACTCAGAGCTAGCCAAAGGAAAAGTTTTAATATCCAAAAGAGTGGTATGAAGCAGATCTTGGTGTTGGAGAAATTTCCTGTAGCTGCTCTCTGGCAAAAAGCAAACCAATTATTTCTTCTGAATTTCATAATTTATAATCTCTGAATTCATAATTCTTAATCTTTGCTTATTCAAATCCTCAAATCTTATTTGATACCCTCAGAAATTATATGTCTGTCATGTTCTTTGATAATTAATTACTAGCACAACAAAGCATCTGCTGTCTTCTGCTTTTTTTTTCTTTTGTTGGTTAAATGATGTGGATCTAGTGCTGAAACAGAAAAAGGCACCTCAGTAAATAAAGCAGTACCAGCAGCTTGCAGGCACTGTCCGCTGTTCAATGCTGCTGAAGCTCCTGAGCAGAGCTGGGTAGAATGAGGCTGGGAAAATGGATTGGAGCAGCACAGCAGCCACAGAGAACACAAGGAGTCAGCTGAATATTGAAAGGAGAGTGAAATGTGCTTGCATCCCTGTACTTATGCGCAGAAGATAGGGGCCACTGCAAAACTGATTGAAAGAGCAGCCTCCTCTGCACTACCCTTGCAAGCATATAATTTGAATTTTTGCACTGTATTGCCACCTTTTACCCCCTTCATGGTGTGTATTTGCTGAAGTTTGCTTGCTCTCAAGGAGCACAGCTCCTCTATAAGCAGGTCCAATTTTAGAGCTTTCTGTGGAAGAGCAAGCTCTGGGAAAATGAATTTCTGAGCCAAGTTCAGAGATGACACCAGCTGTGATTTGTAGCAAATACACATTAATGATCATAAAGTGTTGGTACTTGTATGTCCAGGAGATTATGCTGCAAGTCTTTTCTGTGGGGAATGAATAACAGGAAAGCACAGAGCAGTTGAAACTGCCCAGAAGATGATTTGTTTGACTGGAAGGTTGGAGATAACAGCAAATTTATGGTGAGGATGCACCTCTTTATGAATGTGTTGTTATCATTGCTTTGTAAAGCAGCAGCAGCAGCAGCACCTCTCTCTGCCTTATCTCTCCCTGACCTCTGAGGCTCTAAAGATGAGTGTTGTGCCGTTTAGTTCAGATCTCTTATCTCTACAACCAGCACCTTCTCAGAGAAAAGTCAGCTTCCTATTGTTTGTATTCCACTATGGAAAAGTTTGTGTAAAGCAGAAAGGAAACTGATCTCTGCAGTGTCTGCAGTTGTTAGGCTGCTGCTTGTTCCCTGTATTTTGTGTAATTATTTTAGACAGAACTTGCATGTGGCAAAATTCACAGCTTTTATTCAGTTTTTATTGACTAAACTTAAAAACATAATATTTTCTTTAAAGGTAGCCTAAAGTTATATTTACCAATGCAAAATTTGTATTCTTGAGCTGACCTTATCTACAAGCAAATGTCTGTGAGATAGAAAGTCTTTGTGTTTGTTAAGTAAATTCCAAATGAGCTGAACAGACTCTCCCCTATCAATTTGGGTGTACTCCTTTTCCATATGGTCCATTAAGCATGAGTCCCTGGAGGTTTACTCTTTGAGAGTGTCTGTTTTATTGGACACAATTTCCCCACGAGTGGCTTTTGTGCTGAAGGAAACATCGTGTGTGTGTAAACGAGACATTTATAAACTACAGCGAGCCTTGAGCAAGGCAATGGCTTCTCATAATTACAAATGGGGGAAAATTGATCAGTTAAATCCTGAAGAGCAGTTTCTTAGATTTGTGTTGGGCTGCCAGATGTGATTTGGGGTCAGTAGAGGTGAATAGTTTGGGATTAATCTTTTGGCTCTCCCTCTTTCTCTCTCTCCCTCTCTCTAATGGAGGCACCAACTTTGCAAACAAAACCCCGACTCTTCTCCAGTAAGACCAAACCTTACCCTGCTTTGCAAACTGAGATCCATTATTTTCATATAACCGTTATTTTTACATAATCACCAGTTCTTTGGCTGATTACATTGAACCACACCAAATGTAATTTCTTGCAAAATGTTTCTTTCTAGTCTGTGTTATGAACTACTGGTTACATTCAGGAATTTAAAGAGCAGTTATCAGCTTCAGGTTCTTGGCTCTGGATTTGATTTCAAGGGTCCCCAGGTCTCTGATGGTAAAATGTGTCTTATGAAAATCAAATTCCCTTTTTTTATTCTTTACCAAGGACCCAGATTTTAGCACTAAACACTAAAAGTTCTTGTTTAGATGGGCACTTGTCAAATGCAGGTTATGACAGTTTGTCACTCCACAGAAAGGACACTGGGTAAGGGGCAAATGTTTGCCAATATGAGGAAGTTCAAGTTTCTTCAATAAGAGGTATCTAGTTTCAACATCAGGAGAGACTCCAACAGATAAAAGTAACAATATCTGAGTATCCAGTGAGCCTGTGACCACAACTCATCTTCCCACAGGAGTCTGGATACACACCTTGAAAATTTATAATTAGATATGTCTATAAATAGATAATGTCTATAAATAGATATGTCTATAAATAGATAATGTCTATAATTATGCAAATTAGAGAAAGAGAAAATTTTGCTGGAGGATAGTTCATAATCTGAGGAAAAATATTAGCGGAATTAATTTTTTTTCACAATTTGATGTGAAGCTTCCTATTGCAAACACATGACCCTTGTCCAGCAGTAGAGGAACAGTAGACCAAAATTAAAATAATTTGTCATAATTTTCCTACTGGGTGTCTTGATGGGTTTAATTTCATTTTGTAATATTACCAGGTTTTTTAATAATCTTTATGGAACCATATTAAATAGTGCCTTTGGGGAAGTTAGAAGAGAAAATATTTTTGTGAGAGAAGATGTGTTTGAAATTTTCTCCAATAGAAATAAATTTTTTCTTCCACTTTCTAGGCCTCTTTCCCTTGGCCTCACTGCTGCTTTACACTTTATATGATGAAACAAAATGATCTCTTCTTTTTTCTACTTTCTTTCCTTTAATTCTTGAAAATGAGCATGTTTTGTGAAAAGAAAGCTGAGGAACATCATGCAGAGAAATCTACTTTGAAAATTCAATGAATTACAACTGAGTTTTTCCATTTCTCTGAACTGCGTTTGCATGCTTTAAATGATTTACTGTTCATTAGTTCAGGTTAGAAGAAACTTTTACTCTGTTGCTGTGAACTGCAGAATTCAATACAAGAAAGGAAAATGTTTCCCTTGCAGAGATGCTGAAAGGACAATTATGGTTCTTCTGAGTTTACATTGGGATATGGCAGCAAGCTGCTTTCTTTTAAATCCTTAGTAATTTAAGAGTGTGAGTCTTAGAGAAACATAATGGACTTGCAGTCTGAAATCACTCTAAATGGGAATTTCAAACATCCCACTGACTGTTTGTGTTAGGCAAGATTGTTCCAGTCTTTTTTGGACCAGACAGGGGGATGATAGGAAATAAGCCTGACTGTTACATTTCTGCTTGGCTTCTGCATCCTTTTAGTGGGGGCAAAAAGAGAATCTGAATTTTTTTCTGCTAATCCTGGAGTGATCCCTTTTTAGACAAAGGATTGACTCCAGCAGCTCAATCCAGCCCCAAAATAAAAGAAATTTATATATATTTTTTTCATGAGCTCCGTTTAGCAAAGTAAATACTATCACTGCTCTGTAATAATGTGGGGTTGTTTTCAGCTGGGGTAGCAAAAAGGACACAGAGACACTGGGGAGAACACCACCACATCCCTGCTGGCATAAGAGCCAGGGAGAGGCACCAGTTGATCAGATTTGGGAGCAAAGAATCTGTCATATGTCTGTTTTCCAAATGCCTAGCAAGGAAACCCATTCCACACTGATTAATAGTCATGAGTGGGAGCTCTGCTTTTCCAATCTCAGCGAGCTCCTCTGAGGGCAGGAGGAGGAGGCATTTTTAGGGCATCCTAATACTTAATTAGGGCACTGTCTTCTGTAGCATTTTGCTATGGCATAAGCACCTTGTTCCCTAAACCAGGAGTGCTTCCAGGCCAGCTCTCCAGCAAGCAGAAGTGGGCTCAGGTTCTGTTCAGTGTTGCTGGAAATTCCTCTTGGCTCCCCGCCTTCTCCTGAGTATTTGTGCTGCTGGTTTTTATGCAATGTTTAAGGCGAGTGCTCGTGCTCCCAGGACAGCAGCTGCCAGCTTTATTAAGTAATTGGAGTGCAGGAGTCATGCCTACAGCTCAGCCTCTGCTGATGGGAATTCAGCAGGGAGAGCTGAACTTTATTCCAAAGTACAGCACAGCCCTTCTCCAGAGGGGCCAATGAATGTGAGAGAAATATGTGAGCAGGCAGGTCCCCTGAAACACTCATCACTTATTAATGGTTGAAAGATAAGAGCACTACCTTATGAGACTGCCTCAAGTTGCTAAATACAGATTTTGCATCTGCTTTGGTTATATCAGCTTCATTTTCTTACTTTATAATTTCCTGGATAATGTGAAGAAGGTGGAGAGAATTCCATTCATGCCAATAATAATTATTTCCTCCAACTATTTGGTATTTTTTCTCCTTCTTTCTTTCTTTCTTTTGCAGATTTTTTGTTTGGTTGAGGTTTTGTGTTTGTTTTTTCTTAATGCAAGTGATTTTGAAATTAGACTGATATTTCACAGCAAAATGTCATGGCACTTGTTTGGAAAATATTAAAATTGTTCTTCTCATTCTGGTGTTCTTCATCCATAGTTCATCCTTTTTCCTTCTCTTACCAAATGTTCTACTCATCAAATCTAGTACAGATTTATTGAAAATTTTATTGCCCTGATGTCGGATCTCAAGATCTCGGTCCTGAGATGCTGAGCCACCGAGACCCTGGGGGGGCTCGGGACTCCTGGAATGTTGCCAGAAGTGTCTGGTAGCTGGACTTTAACCCTACACAGGAGACGACAAGGATGAGGGCTTCACAGGGTGAATGGTGAAGGGATTAGTTAATTAGAGGGTGAGACACAGGGTTTAGGATTTATGTACAGGGGGGTTTAGAGGAGTAAGATGGAGGAATTGGGGTGTGTCCTGCCCTCCTTCTTCTTCCTCCTCTCCTCCATCTTCTTTGGCCATGGTGGCACCTTTGGATTGGTTATTGCTGAGAGTACATCGAGTTATAAGAATAGATGGTATTGGGGAAAAATGATAAATATTGTACACGTCACAATGGGTATAAAGATAGGTGCCTGCCCCGGAGGGTGAGACAGTGTGCCCATGGCTGACTGCTGAGCGGATCTTTGTTAGGCTGAAAGAACATCTTTTAGATAAACAATTAATAAACATAAAACCAGAAAGAAGAACTGAAGCCTCTTCTCGTCCTTCGACACGCGGGCTGCCCCAAGGCCACCCCCGGGCCTTCCAGGCCCCTCAAACAGCCGAGATAAACCGGACACCCTGAGACTGTGGCTTTTTTTTTTTTTTTTTAATTTTGAGAACTGCTGTTAGAAACCAGCTTCTGTTGGGCTCTCTTTATACTCAAATACTTAATAGTCTGATCATAGATGTATGCCTTCGTGAGTAGCATCCTTAAACCTCCTCAGTGTCACTTTATCTCCAAACATGCACAATTTCTTCATTATTCCTTGGCCACTTGCTGTATTGTGATTAATCCTTTGTGGTCATACATACACTTCATATACTTTGTTGACATGAGAGAAATATACAGGGAAATCAAAATTCCTGGAGTAAAAGACCAGACAGACAGGAGCATGCAAACAGCACAAAGTCAGAAGTTTGCTCAAGTAATTTCCTGTTCTCCGTGCTCTGGATCATGCCAACGTGTCTGGTGAATGAGGAAAGAGAACATCACAAAATTATTATTTCTTGACTCACCCTGCCTGTCTGACAAGTAGACTCTTTTATTTTCAGAGCATTACAGCTGAGAACCACTGTGGTGCTGAGTCTGTTCAGTGCTCCACAGCATCCTCCATCCCCTCCTCATCCTTTTTCCCCAGCAAAGTTCCAGGGAAGTTTGTCTGGAGCGTTGCCCTGGTGATGCCTCAGAGCTCAGCGAGGCAGAGCTGTCACAGTGAGGGATTGCACAAACTTTGCAAACTGATTAACGTGCCTGCAACACTGGAAATATTAAACCCTAGTCCTTAGTTAATCATGGAGCCAGGGGAGAAAGGCAGGAACAAGACTGATGTGGTTCAAGCAGCCCCCACGGTGAATGATGTGCTCAGAGTGGTTTGTGATCAAGGTCACGGCTCCCACCCACCCTTTATCCCCCAGATATTTGGGATATCAGCTTTCTCCTGACTCTGAGCTTTCACATTGCAGTGTTGACATAAAAACAAGCATCTCTGCAAGACAGGTTCTCTCCTGTTGCTCACTTGCCTGTGAAAATCATGTACTGACAATTGAATTTTTGGAAGCAGTAGTGAATAATGTACTTGTTAGTGTTTGCATGATACAGTTTTCCCTCGGGGACCTCATGTTCAACTCATCCATTATTTAAAATTCCTGCCAAAAATCAATGGATCCTCCAAGTATAGAATTCTGCCAGAGCATCTCTACATCTGCATAAGTAATTGCTGCTGATCACACCCTGAGCCTTGTGAAGAGGCTCTTTGCTCAGATGATTTCTAGAGGAGCTCATACCAGAAATGTGATGTCTTGTCATCCCATCAGTATTCTGGAATATCAACAAATATTGCAATGTTATGAAATAGTGAGTGGTAAAGATACTAACTCTAGCTCAGGCTGGTGTGGTTTAGGAGAGGGACCTCACACACAATTTTTAAGATGTGCCTTCACTTTCTCCATCTCTGAGCCTCCAGACTGACAGGAGTTACGCAGGTACATTGATTAAAGATCCTGGGAATACTCACCTGAGTAGAATCATCTTGCATGTGGAAAATCAGTATAGGTTAATATAAACCTTTGTTTATTAATAGTTCTTTTCCTGTTCTGCTGAAGACTAAAGGATCTTAGCTCAACTACCTCAGTTCAAGAAACTGTTTATGACAGTTCTTCACCATTTAACCAAAATATGAAATTACTTCTTTTTTTAGTTAGAAAAAAAAAAAGAGGCAGCAGTGTAACCAACCCACTATTTTGTTTGATTCTCTGTGATTTCCTACCATAATATTGTATTTGGGCTACATTACTACCTAAATGTTTCACATCTTTACCCTTTTTGCAATTACTTTAAATGTCCTTTTTGTGTAAAGGAGTGCTTGTACTGTAGATTGATATCCATCAGGATTTGCAATCTACAATGAAAGGGTAGAGCAATAGCAATACAAATATATGGCAACCATGTGCCAGCCAAGCATGAAGGCAGGAAAAGCTGATATGGGGCAGCTCACAGCAGCTCAGCAAGGAACAGCAGAAAGCAAATGCAGGGAGATTTTCTAGATGCTTCTGAACTCTTAGAAAGTTTGTATGAGCCCTGTGTTAGCTTATGCACATCCCACAGCCTGCAAAGTCTGAAGTTTTTGATAAGAGTGAGGCTGTAATTGAATACATCTATTTTTTTCCTACACTGAGATTCTGTCCCTGGGTCAATCTCTTTTGCACCAAACAAATAGGACAATATTTCCCAAAGTCTGAGAAGAGTGTGAACTATGAAGGGTCAGGAAGACACAAAGGGCTGCTGAAGAAGGACTCAGGAGTATTCAGACATGATGAAGTGGGAGGTTTATGTAGAAAACGAAGGCAAAAGAGGACAATAAAGAGAAAAGAGTCTTGAAATGTTCTAGTTTTACAGTCAGGAAAGATGATACACCCTCATTAAGACACAGTGTTTGAAACTTGTAATGGTTATCTAGAAACAGGAGGGAGTAAAATCCTAATTATTTTGGTGCTGATGAATATTTTCCTCTTTAACTCGGTGGAAAGAATATCAGAGGGCGTTACTTCCTTTCTGCATGTAAAATATCATTTTAATAAAGAAATGGAATAAAATTTTAGGTTTTTCATTTACAATTTAAGATTAGAAAGTGCCAAAATATGAGATTATTTATAATGCATTGTTTTTGTACTGCTTTGTGAAGGAAGGACAGGAAGACAGAAGATAGTTCTAGGTGAGATTCTCCAGCTCTTTCCTGCAATTTAAACTTAAGAGTTCTGCCTTTAAATTAGCCAGACACATTTCCTCCAGTCCCCTAAAGGAGAAGATGTTGCAGCTCTCATTATCCTAATGCTGAAATTATAGAGAATGGTAAATTCATAAGTAGTTGTAGTGAAAACTATTTTCATTAATTTTCAAATGAAATAATATTAAATAGTAAATATATCAAGCAAGAGAATGTAGAAACATCCTGTTCTACCTCCAGCAGCAGAGGCTGGGTTTGGAAGGGTGCAGGAATTTCCTCATGAGGGGAAGCAGAGGGGCAGGCATTGATCCCCCTTCTCTGTGGGGACTAGGGACAGGATCTGAAGGAAGGGCATGAAGCTGGACCTAGTTCAGTGAGATGGAAGGTTTGAATTCAAATGTGTGCTGCTCAGCCCCAGAGTTCCTGAGCAGTCACTTAAAGGCATCTCTCTGTAGGTATTTCCAATATGTAGACCTTGCACCCTTCCAAATACACTTGTATTTCTCATTCTGCTGCTGATCAATATGTAAAGTTACACATGTAAGTGTCAGCCACTTGTTATTTATGCTTTAAAAATTATTCCCTATAATTTACTTAATGGAGCTGGATGTGGAGTCAGCACTTCAAACCTCTGTTTAATCTGAGACCTCCATTGTTACTCCAAGCTCATATATACATATTTCACTGCCAATGAAAAGTATATTTGGAGCTGGATATTCCAGTGATGCTAAGCCCTGCTGATTTAATGGCAGCTGAGAATCTAACCTGTGCGTCATATTTTTCATTACTAAACCTTTTGGGCTCAAAGGCAGTTCTGTGGGTGCATTTTAAAATGCATTTTAACAGGTGATTTAGAACCAGCTGTTTAAAATGCAGTTGTTTTGCAGTTCCCTGAATCACAGAGCCACAGAATAAACTGGGTTGGAAGGTACACACAAGGATCATGGAGTGTGACCGTGTTCACAGGGGTCTCAGGTTGTGGGAAGAGATGAGGAACTGACTCCATGTTTCAGAAGGCTTGATTTATTATTTTATGATATATATTATATTAAAACTATAGTAAAAGAATAGAAGAAAGGATTTCATCAGAAGGCTGGCTAAGAATAGAAAAAGAAGGAATGATAATAAAGGCTTGTGGCTTGGACAGATAGTCTGAGCCAGCTCACTGTGATTGGCCATTAATTAACAACCACATGAGACCAATCACAGATGCACCTGTTGCATTCCACAGCAGCAGATAACCATTGTTTACATTTTGTTCCTGAGGCTTCTCAGCTTCTCGAGCTAAAAAAATCCTAAGGAAAGGATTTTTCAGAAAATATCATGGCGACAATGAAGTCCAACACCCAGCTTTGCACAGGACACCTCAGGAGTCACAGCATGTGCCCAAGGTTATTTTCCAAATGCTTCTAGAGCTCTGTGAGGCTGTAACCCTTTGTGCCCATGAGCCAGTTGTTCACCCATCCCAGGGTGCATTTATCCACTGTAAGCTGGACATTTTGACCACTATGAGAGACAGCACTGAAAGGTTTACTGACATGCAAAAGGCTTCCTCAAGTTTTGGCACACTGTCTGACCACTCATCGCTGGTCAGCCTGGTTTTGTCCCTTTCCCCCTTCCAAACTTGTGTAAAACTCCGTGACAAGTAGCATCTGTTGGTCTACTTCCAGTTTTTGAGACTAAGGAACTTTAAATTCTCTCTGAAGCAGATAAAAGTGGGTTTTTCCTTTCCCTGTGGTGGTATTCAGGCAGGTTATCCCATTGTGATAACTCATCACAGGTTGGACAGCACTGCTCAGCTGTGAGTGGCTCAGGGCAGGGACACAGGAATGGCGCAGGGGCAGGGAGCTGGGGTTGCTCACTGTATCCAGGGTCAGCACAAGGATGAGAGCAAGCCTAAAAATTGTCTTCAGAGAATAGGGCAGTGACATTAATGAAATCAATGAAAAGTGCCGGGGATATTCAGTATTTGCTGTACAAGTGAAGTCTTCATATAAACTGAGAAAAATCTTTAAATTAGGGTACTTGGTTAAAGTAATTAGGTTTAGTGGTAATACCACTCCATGCAAAGATGCTCTTGTTCTATTGCAGAAAATATTGTTTTAAAACAACAAATGGCAGGTATGCTTACTACTTTGTATGATGAATTTATTTTTGCTTTTAATTTGAATTATCTGACAGCCATTGGAGTGGATGAACACTGTCTGTGACTCATTATTCATTGTTTTACACATAGGGGATATCAGTTTTCAGTTTCTAATTGTATAAATCTGGTTTAACTTCAGGGGAGTTCCTCCAGATGTGCTCCATGCTAATACATAAAGTTTGTGACATTTGCCTATGTAAAATTGCAAGTCTTTCACAATTAACTCCTCCTGCTAAATGATGTGGCCAATCAGCAAACTGCAAGCAGCTGTAATAGAATTTTGAGGACTGCATTATCAAATTATCAACACATTAAAGTCATTATCAGTTAATTTTAAAGCAATCTGCCAAAAAGACGTGCAGTTACCTTGGAGGAATGAAGAAGCATATTAAAACTGGCAAGCAAACCCATCAGTAAAGCTGGTGATAATCAATCCTGAAGGAGTTTAACAAATGGCTACACCATGAAATGGATGCTGTCATGAGCTCTAAACTTCTTGGTGATGACTGTAGAAGGATAAGAAAAAGAAATTTTAAAACACAACTATGATCTAAGAATTTAAGAACAAATCAGATGACAGATTATATAGCTTATATAGACAGAAAGATATAGCTTTCATGCATTTTGTGTTGGTCAGTACTTTTAAAGAATAACTCAATGGAAAAATATTATTCAGAAATACAAAATATGATGACCAATCACTAAGAGCATTTTAGGGGAAAAAGGTATAACTCTTCAGCTCTCTCAAGATAACTGTATTTTCATTTTCAAATCCAAATTATTAGTTTTCAGCATTTTTCACATATTGTAGTTTTTCACCATTGTAAATCTTTTGGGTGTTCCAAAACCTGAGCACCAAGCAGAGAAATGTAGTTTGATATTAAACTCCGTAAAAACAAACCAGATCAAAAAAATTTCAGGTCACTTCAAAGAAACATTGTTCAATGAAACAAGAAAGATGTGGCCAAGCCAACCTGAAACTGGCATGCTGCAGTTCTGAGTTCCTGATGGTAGCAGGGAGCACTTCAAGGTTAAAAACTGAAACTTGCCAACAAGTTGGTGATGTAGAAACTGTATTTTAAATTGAAAACAAAACAAACAAAAACCAAACCACAAAAGCTGTAAGGTTTGTTGCAGCATTTCTTGCCGCAGGATAGTGAGAAAATGCTGTGAGATTATCAATCCATCAAAAAGGGAATGACAGACACCAAGCAAAGGGGGTGGCAGCCTTTCCAAACCTCAGCTCTACAGATTGTCCTGTAGCAGCAGGAGCTGGAGCAAACCTCATCTGCACCAGCTGGATTTCTTGAGGATATTCACATTTATGGTCATATTCTTCATTGTGAGGGTTGGTACGATGTCATAACGTTTAATTTCCTTTTGGCCTTAACATTTTATATTTCTTAATTCCTTTTCATTCTGTGCATTGAAACTTCACTGTTTTAATTAAATTCAGCTTGGAAAGCCATTGGTAAGAGAGGCTGAGTAGATTCTAGCAATTTGTTTTTTGTAGATGGTCTCTGATTTATGCTTTTCTTAGTATTATGTAACAAGACTCAGTATTCTCAAATGCAGTCTCAAATACTTGAGAATGAAACATTTAATTCAAATTCAAATAGATTTTGTTTTTCTTTTTTATTATTTCCACAAAAAAATGTAATATTTCTAAATCATCCATCTGAGGAAAAATACAGTCAAGAGAATTGCTTTACACTTGTGAACATAGTATAGAAAAACCAGTTACACTGACATTTTCCCACATTTTAAAGCATCCTTTAACACGTTTTGTCTTCATGTAGTCAGATGCTGTTGGGCATAAGAAACCCAAGAGAAATGAAAAAATGTTGGGTAGAGCCAGATTAAAAAAAAAATTAGGAATCTTTTTTATAAGTCCTAAATTTTTTAATGTATTTTAAAAGAAAAAAAAAAAAAAAAAAGATGTTGGTGTCTTATCCATGTGGGTATCATTTCCCTGTGTCTGTCTTCAAGGGGTTTACTTTTAAGGCACTGTCCCCTTGTGTGGTGAATTAGCAATATTAAAGAATATTTATCTCATCTAAATTGCCCAGGGAAAGCAAAGCTGCTCTGGAGGAGCCTTCTGCTTTGCTTAGCAGGCTTAGGAAAAGATCTGTCATGGGCAATAATGAACATTGCAGGGGAAACAAAAAGGAGCAGGTGCCTAAAAGGCACAGAACATGTGCTTGATTAGAAATGGACAGTTAAAGTAGAAAACAAGCAGATAAACTCCAATAATGGAATAGCTGATAAAAAATAAGCTAACCCTACATGTTTTCTTAACAAAAGATATATTTTTCTTTTCCATGAGAACAGGTTGAATTTTGTTTTAAAGCAATGAACATTTTATTACAGACTTTCCAGAAAAGTTCTCTAAGATCCCATAAAGCAGCAGCCAACCGTGATGCACAATTGCAACAGTGTGAATTATTGAATTGCATCTGTCTCTCAGAAGCTGCAAACATTGACATTTTCTTGCCTTCCAGTTATAATTAAAGGACAAAGTGACATGTGGTATGCACTGATCTAGTAGCTGGAAAGTCCTGCTCTGAGGAGTTTTTGTGCTGCTGCAGATGAAGAGCACTCTCCATAGAAGTAAGAACAATTCGATCTTTTCATTTAGCTGTGATTATTTCAAATTTCTTCTCATGGTCTTCAATTTGTGGATGATCACTCTAACACTCCCAATTTCCTGCAAGTGTCTTATCAGCACTTTCTGAAAATCAAACATTTAGCTAGAGTTTCAACTTTCATCACTTTCAGAAAATGCCTTTCTTGTTGCATCCATCTTGTGTGTGAATGCAAATGGTTTATGTACTACATTACATGCACATTAGATTTTGTAATGTCGTTTTGTACATTTGCTGAGGACTATGCAAATCTCTTAGCTCTTATTTTATATACATAACTTCCTGTAGCTAGACTCATAAAATCATGCCATGGATGAATTACTTTATTTGATTTGAGTAACTGAAGAGACTATTTATTATCATATATTTTATTAAGGCATAATACTCAGACCAAACAGTGAAGGGATATTCATTTCTAACTTTCCAAATATTTTCACAATGTTACCTTTCCCATAATAAGTCATTGAAACAACTTGGGGCAGAATATGTTTCTTTGCGAGCTCAGTATTTCTGAGCTAACCTTGAATTCTGCAGCAGAATTCAAATACACCAGCAACATAGTCATACTGGGTCATAATATCCAATTGAAAGAGAATAAAAAAAGGTGAGAGTGTAGTGAGTAAAATAAAATATTTTTAGACTGTTGAGAGATTTGCAAGTGACCTCAGAATAAATGAATATTTGTCCAAATGAGAGTTCATTCAGTATGGAGCTGTTGCACAGAAGCCATTCTGTCTCTTACCTCTGTCTTGCCATAAAACTGAAAATGTACTACAGGCACAGAAAGTCCCAGATTTGTAGAGACCTGTCAAAATCCTTTCTAGACACATTTAATATGTGCAGTTTGGAGCTGCCAGGAGCTGCTCACATTTCTCTAATGCACAGAAGCTCCCTAGGAAGCCAGATTTCTGTGACCTGCTTTTGTAACCTATTTGGCTGTACTTTGAGGGGATTCCTTTCACCATGCAGAGTCTCAAGCCTGCATTTTCTAGATTAAAATTCTATTTTGCATAAATTGAACCTTTTTAGTAGTGTTCCTAGGAAGGTTTTCAGCAAAGACAGTAACAGCAGTACATGTGTTGGCACTCAAAAATCACCAGAGGAAAAATGTAAAAGTAAGGTAGCAATGGCTAAAAACCTAAGGCTGTAATCAGTTCTCCATATGTGCCCTACTGTTGACGATGCCATGGGGATTTTTGTGTGCATCATGTTGAGAATGCACCTCATAGAGCTTCTGTCTAAAACTCAAGGTTTATTAATATGAAATAATTAAATGAATGCAAGAGGGAAATATCTGATTAGTGATATGGAACTAGAAATCAGAGTCTGGCTCACAGAAAATGTATAGGTGTGAGCAGCTCCTGTTGAAGGCAGAGAGAGCAGAGCATTCAATGGAATTTCACTGGGGGGAGAATTAATTAATACTCCCAGTTTCCTCTGTCTAAATAAGTGCTATTATGAGAATATTTGTCTTTGAGAAAATGCTACCTCAGTTGTTTTCACTTAATAGAAAACTATTCTATCAGAAGCATGTTTGTGTCTAGAGAGAAACACCTCTAAATCAAATAATTGGTCACAAGGATTTGATTGACTTTGTTTCAATATCAGTGTGCTCTCAGCTCAAGAAGCAGCTGCCAGTTTGATTATTCTTAGCCCTTAGACAGCACGTGTGGATGTGTGTACTCGGGTAGGTGAGGGTGGAGGGGTGTGGCATTCACATTCCCTGAAAAAATTTGCCCAGGGTTTTTCTTCTGGGAAGCTGAAAGGTAGCAAGAGAAAAGGAAAACAATTCTTACATAATTTGCTTCTCCTAGGTTTTGCTCCTTTTGAATGTGTTTTTGGAGATTGTTTACCCACAGGTGATTGTTTAATTGGATTTTGGTGTGAGTTGTTTTGACTCTTTGGCCAATCAGTGCCAAGCTGTGTCGAGACTCTGGAAAGACTCACAAGTTTTCATTATTATCTTTTTAGCATTCAGTAAGTATCCTTTCTGTATTCTTTAGTACAGTATAGTGTAGTATTCTTTAATATAATATAGTATAAGAAAGTAATAAATTAGCCTTCTGATAAGATAGAGTCAGATGCATCATTTTCTCCCCTCATTGGTGAACCTGCATTTACAAGAGAGAGCGTGTGCAGGTGTGTCTGAACAAGCCAGCTCCAGCCCTCACTGGTCTCAGCACTGCTGGAAGACAAAACACCTTAATTCTAGAGTAGAATCTTGCAAAGAAACCTGCAGGGTTTGCAGAGGTGCACTGGCCCTTGCCCAGTCACTTCAGTGCCACAGAATTCTCTGCATGCTACCATGCATATACCCACTGATACCAGAGCAAAACTCTGTTCCCACACCTTTTGCATTCCTCCCACCTCCCAGTTGCAATATTTCAGGATGATCAGAATACTTACTGCATCCTCTAGGCCCTGTTTTTCCAACAGTTTTAATTAAACACAAATGTGCCACTGATGTGGCTGTCCTTGGTTTTGATTAAACAATCATGAACAGCCCTGGTGGTATGGGCAGGGAAATAGGAGAGTGTAAGGTACAAAAATTCCAGTCTGGAGCATAATTTTGTCTGAAAGAAATAAACCCAAGAGGTGTTAATGGTACCTGGAATGGGCAAAACAAGAAATGCAAAGAATTCAGTCCCTAGTGAATTGAATCCTGGGTCAGCTCCCCTCCCCTCCCAAATATATATTTAGAGACAACCCTGTGCACATAAATGTGTGTGCATATGCTTCTGAAAGAAAGCACTTTGACAGGAAAGAGAGACAGAAGATATGGAAAGACCACATAAACTACACTTTGAGCATATGGGCAGCCCTCCAACGCTGTTAGTCTGTGCACAATGTTGGCACACCTCTGTCTTTGGTGTCCTGATGGTCTCTTGCTGCTACTAGCAGCAAAGTTTACCCTAAATTAGGTCTTTGGTTCCTCTTAAGTTATGAGCAGGAAAAGAGAAAAATTCATTAAAGAAAAAAAAAGTAACATTTTATTTTGGAGCTGTTGCTAGATTTCTATTTGTGCTGGCTGCAACAGATTTTGTAATTCCTACTGATCATCTGTGGTGATTATACGAGAAGACAGATACTCCTCTGGAATCATAAATTCAAATAGCATTATTTTCATCACCCTAATACCTATCCTCCTGTCTATTCCCATTGACTTATGCACAGAATCAGCTTTTTGTGCCAGACTGTCTTTTACAGGGTGACAGTGGTAACTAAAATTCAATGTAACATAACAATTTTGAAGAATCAATACTCCAATTAAATTAAAACAGAAGCAGTTTATGACTTTTTCTGATTATAAACATGGGTAAAACTCAGCTGAAATGAATTTATTGACATCATTTACATTAGGAGAGATTTTGGCCTTGATTTGCAATCCTGGAAAGAAATGTGGCAGTATATTGTTCTTCTTCCTTGCAGTGACAGAAGCTTTCACAATAAAAATCTGTTTTAATTTATGACTTGCCATAAAAGATAGTGCATGACAGGGTTCTCTAGTGCCACAGCCACTTGCCAGGGACAGAGCAACTATTCATTATGCCTTCTATTGTGGAGTCACTTATCATGTTTCTTACCCCACTGGTCTATCTCATTATTCTCCAGGAAAGCCATTTTAGGAGCTGCCAGCAACTTAAATTATAAATGGGTTTATGCCACTTTTGGTTGAGAGCAAGGAGACAGACTTTTGTGAATTAGGAACATGGGGTTGTGCTACTTGGTAATGTGATGTGACATTGTGGCTCATCCAAACAATAAAATATCCCTCTGAGGAGAAATATGAAGTGGCATCTTTATATGTATTTGTTTCCTCAGATGAATTCATGCAGCCAGAAAGACATAACCAAATAATCTGGATCTATAAAGTGTCTCAGCATTTCATTTCATTTCATTTCATTTCATTTCATTTCATTTCATTTTCATTATTTAATTTCTTTCCTTTTTTTTTTTTTTTCCTTTTGTTGAATAACAGAAAAGGTCTTGTTGTAGAAAATTTGGGCTTGGAAGGTCCTATGGATTACAGTTTAGCTCAGGATGAGAATGAGGAATTATCATTGAACAGCAAAAGGGAACTGGAGTGAGGCACTGGAGTGAGTGGCATTATTCTGAATTAGCAGCAAAGTGTGACATCTGCTCTCGAGCCAGAGCAGTGTGACAGCTGCTCCTGGCCTGCCCTGGTGCCAGCACTCAGGGCTGGGTGGTGCCACCCTGGCTGTCTGAGGAGCATCTTGAGATCAGCTGTCTTGTGTTTGAGGGTTCCCAGATGAAGGCAGGAATGATGGATCTGACTCCATGTTCTCAGAAGGCTAATTTATTATTTTATGATACTGTATTATATTAAAGTATACTATATTAAACTATAGTAAAGAATACAGAAAGGATACTTATGGAAGGCTAAAAATATAATAATAAAAACTTGTGACTCCTTCCAGAGTCACAGCTTGACAGTGATTGGTCCTTAAGTCAAAACAATTCACATGAAACCAATGAAATAACCACCTGTTGGATAAACAATCTCCAAACACATTCCAAAGCAGCAAAACACAGGAGAAGCAATGAGATAATTATTGTTTTCCTTTTTCTCTGAGGCTTCTCAGCTTCCCCAGAGAGAAATCCTGAGCAAAGGGATATTCCCAGAAGATGTGACGGTGACAGAGGTGAAAATGTGAAAGGAGAAACTTGAGAAGGAAAAGAGTGAAATCTCCACGTGGCCCCTGAAACCCAAAGCAGGGTGGGCTGGGTGTGCTGCAGTGCCCCTCCTATTGCAGGGCAGGGCAGGGCAGGGAGGTGGCTCCAGGTTCAAATGTCTCATTGTGGGGCTCTGGGCTTTGCTCTGACTCTGAATCCTCACTGTACGTTGAGTACTTGGGTATTTTTTCTGCTCTCTTTTGCAGAAACAATACTGAGATCACAGAGCTCTCCTGGGTTGTTGAATAACTGGCACTTAGAATAAGGGATATGTTCAATTCATTTACAGCTGTGGGAACAGGAAGCGATTTTTAGTCTGCTGGTAATTTTAAAAATGTGATTAAATATAGTTTTGAGGCTAAGAGAATGTTTAGTTTAGCAATAAGTGCATTTCTTACCTGATGTCTTGAAGATCTTGAAAGATTTGAAAGCCCAACATAACCTCAAAAGATAAAAAAGAAAGTGTACTTTAAATTGAGATAAATATATCAACCAAAATAATTCACTCAAGACATATTTATCAAAAACTTTGTGTTAGATCTGCCTTTTCTGTTTTGGCAGGCAAATTTTCTTCTCTGTTCTCTTCCAAACTGAAAACTATCTCTGATTACAAATTTCTGTATTTATCAATCTCTGTATTTTGCATGTCAATTTTGACAACTTTAGGACATCAGAATGTTGTTCCAATAATTGGATGCCATCTTTTAAATCTAACATCAGTTGTGCTAACAAATTGATTTAATATATTGCAGTGACATCAGAATAATAAATTCACCTTCAAATGCTGCTTTATATTTATAGCATGTGGTTTACTAAAAACAAGAAGCTTATTGTAACAAACTTGTTTTATGAAAAATCCTTTCTTTAAGGATTTTTTCTCCTGAGAAGCTGAAGCCTCAAGAACAAAATGTAAACTATGGTTATCTGCTGCTGTGGAATGCAACAGGTGCACATCTGTGATTGGTCTCATGTGGTTGTTTCTCATTAATGGCCAATCACAGTCAGCTGTCCAGTCAGTCACAAACCTTTGTTATCATTCTTTTTCTATTCTTAGCTAGTCTTCTGATGAAATTCTTTCTTCTATTCTTTTAGTATAGTTTTAATATAATATATATCATAAAATGATAAATCAAGCCTTCTGAAACATAGGGTCAACATTCTTGTCACTTCCCTCATCCTAAGATCCCTGCAAACACTACCACAGCTTATAATATTAGGAAATATAGAATATAATTTTCCTCTCAAACTGCAAAAAGCAATTCTGCTGCCATATTTTTTGAGGTTGAACTACTCTTGGCTAGTCTCATAATAATTTCTTCCCAATGAAATCAGTTACATTGTCATTGATTGAAGATACTGTCCAAAACCTGTCCCCTTTTTCAACCAGATCCCTGTGAAATTAGAAGATTGACTGCCTGGGCTTTTTATATTGGACATCTCAAGGAAAGCAAGCTCAATGACTACGGCTTGCTTGATGGACTGCACTAGGAAAGTATTGCTGTTGGCTTTCTTTTTTCCTCCCTAGCTGTCTGATTTTGGCTCCTGCTGGAGTCTGCTGGACGAACAGATCCACTGGGCTGTCCTCATACATCCATTTTTATGGGCAGTCTCTGCACAAATCCACCTCTGAACCCCATCAGCAAACCATGCTACCAAACAGAGAAGCTGAAAATATTAAGAAGCTCATAGGTCCTCCTCTCTGTGCTTCCTTAAGTGCCTGTGCTATCACTGGGAGCTGGAAAAGTGCCTGCCTGCAATGTCAAACATCCACATGGCGGTAGAAGACATGTTTTGAGGCAGGAGTTTGGGTTATGGCTCTGAAATCTTAGCATGACCTTCCTCTCTCCTCAGATTTATAGTTTACAGCTCTGGTAAAGGCAGTGTGGTTGCAATGCTAAAGTCTCTCAAAAAGCTTTTAGCAGCTTGAATTCTGCAGCCAATTTATTCCTGAGTTGAGCCCCGAGTTACTAACAAAGAAAAAAAAAAAATAATGGTTGATTGAGTGAGCATATTGGGCTGTACAAGTGACTTAATTTTCACCACACTTCACTAATGGCAAAATTACATGTTGGAGGTACAAACAGCCTGGGGGAAAAGGAGTGTCTTTTTCTAATGTTGTTGTTAGAAAGTTATTCTGGGACTCTCTGCACATTGAAAGCTGATTACATTTCAGCATGGTACCACAAGCTGCCCTGATTGCAAATTCATACATTTCCCCTACGCAAAACAAATAAAGACTCCTACTTTCACAGTTTTTGAGAATCCAGGCATTTTGCCCACTCCTGCTCCACACTATGAAGCAAAATGCTTCAACTCTTTCAGCAGTGAGAGATGCCAGGCCAGTCTGTGTGCTTCAGTGTTTCTTTATCTGTTTTTTCTCCTGAGAAAGATTTGTTATGAAATCATTGGAATAGAGTCCAGGAGACTGGATTTGAAATTTTAGCTATGTCACCAGCTTTTCAAGGAGTTTTCAGGGAAATTTTGGTCCCTGTGTCTGTCTTCTATCTCTTTGATAGAGCTGCTGGAGACTTTAGGACTAATTTTATTTTAAAATGCTGTCTTATTAATTTTTTAATGACAGCTGTTAGTAATTTTGACATACTGACTAATTTTCTAGGCTTTCAAAACTGAAAAGAATGTGAGTTTTTTTAAGTCTTTGGGAAATTCTGACAGCACTCACATTTGCAAATTTTAAAGGACAAGGGAATGTCCCTGTTCACTGGAAATGTATTGACTGTCAACACTTTGTGATGTGGTTTTGCTTATGTTCTTGCAGTTTTAAACAAGGCAGTGTTAGGTAGCTGGCACATGCTAGAACACAGGCAGTTTGTGTGGGGTTGCTCTGGTTTTGGATGTTAAAAGTGATTAGGAGCACAGATGGAGTCCAGTCTGTGAGAACTGGCTTCAATGGCAAGGAGTAACTCTGGACACATTTAATTTACCAGTGAAAATGTAGTGCTGTTTTTTTTTCTTCCACTGAAAATAATTTATTTTTAATTCTTGAGTTACAATCAAAAAGAGCAGAATAGCAAATGTAATTTCAGCTAAATTGAATAAAGAATTTCTGCTGGTCCAAATGGCACTACTCTCAATTTTCTGCTCATAAAATTTGGAAGAATTTAAACTTTCAATTCCAATTTCTTCCCTTAAGTTAAAAAAAATATATCAAAACCTCAAAAACTATTGATGAAGTGATGGAGTTTGAGTGACTTAAACTGACAACTGAAATGACCCCACCTGTCCATACACAAAGCTTGCCTGCAGTGCCAGGAAATCATCCATATCCCACCTTGTCTGAGAAATTGTGTGACTCAAACTTTATTTTCAATTTAGAATTAATAATTACTAATATGTTAAATTAATATAAATATTAGTAATAATAAATATTTTACATTAATAATTATTAATAATTTGTTTTAATTGGTAGTGGTTTTAAAGTTCAAGTTCTCAGAGTCCTTGAGCTGAGTTTCCTTGAATACTTCAGTGAAAACACTTCAGGATGCCCACACAGTTTTAAAGCAAGCTGAGGGCACCAATATGAATATGAAAATATTCTGTTAATTTTATGGATAAGAAATTATTAAAAATTCCCAAGCATTAGCGATCAGACTGATAAATAGACACTTGATTATTAAATTTTGATTAAATATTAATCAAATACTTGGAATTATGTATCCTCTCAGTAAAGGCAAAAGAGAATCACATAATATTAAACTAAACAATATACTTAACAGAACAATTAATTAGAAAACTTTCAAAGTCTTCTAAGCATATTCTTGTCACATAATTTGTTTTTTTTTCAATATCAGCTATATTCTGAGTAGTTCCTCTTCTCCACTGGTATTTGTCTCCCAAAGCAAATGTAGGGAGCCTCTCCATCTCTCCATGCATTTGGTTACTAAATAATTGAGTTCTTTTCAGCTAAATACTTTTTTTCTTTTTTTTTTGCAAGGCAAGAACAACATCATGTCCAGTGTTCTAATTTTTAATTTCTGAAATATCTTCAGGCCAAGATAGGGAATGCACAGCTTCTCTTTTCCAGGTCATCCTTCTAGAAAATAATTTTTTAAGTTTTCCGGAGCTGTGCTCAGTCTCCCTGGAGGAGTTTCAGACAAGCAGAAAACCTATAGGGCAGGAGGAATCTCTTTCGTAGGAAGGTGTTTGGGGTGACAGTAGCAAAATGACCCATCTTACAGAACACCACTCAACAGGATTTTGATCTTAACTTTGAAGTGCGACTTTAAAGCAAAAACCTTATACAATACATGAGTATTGTATTCCCTGAACCTTTAAATAATGGAACCTTTAAATCTGGCATTTGGGCAGTTGTCACAGAGGACAGTAATGAGCCCCTTATTTAACTTGAATGGCTGAATAGTCACTGCCCTCATTCTGCCTATTAGCTCCAAGGGAAATATTTTTACCTTAGCTCATTTTCTGCTAAACTCCAATTTGAAGTGTTTTTGGTTAAACTGTAATGCTCTGAATGTCAAAATACATCAGGGCTAGGAGGAAAAAGAAGACATAAAGTGATGAAATAATTTCACTTGAAATCAGCGAACAAAAATGTACAGTAAATGTTTTAGCTACATTTCAGCAATAGCACAAACCCACGAGGGGCATCAGGGTCTGAAAATGTACACAATTAAAGCCAAGAGCCTGAGGCAGTGGTTGCCTGAGCACCACGAGGCTGCACATTGAGATAGTTCAGAGGTTTGGGGTAAGATTTTCATCAGAAAAATGTCAGTTCATTGGGGCTGAAACTTTTCACATGAATGTATTGCTCTTGAGGTAATTTCCGCTGGGAGAGGCGTCTAATCTCAAATGCAGAATTTTTGTAGAAAGGAGAATACATTAACTACCTCAAACATCTGAATATTGGGGAGTGTTTTGCAGGTTCATAGAATCTGAATGCAGCTGTAAACACTGTGGGAGCTCGGACAAATGCACACTGCAGTGTCTTGCTTTTGTAACCTGGGTGCTGAGGCATCTCAGGCACTGGAGGATTTTTCTCTTGGAGGCTTTAGCCTGGTAGCTGAAACAGTGATTTGGAGGAGTGGAAGTAAAAAGAACTGAAAGCTGAGAGCAGGGAGGAACAGTTGAATCTCAACTGAAAGAAAACAGGAGTGGAACCAGAGGAGGGTCAGACCCACCCCAGCAACAGAAGCACCAAAAGTGGAAATCACTGAATATTTGTCATAGGAATGAACATGCAGCGTGATCTTTTTGAGTGATCTCACAAGAGTTTCATCTCATTTTAAAGGACCTCTGAAATGAATAAGAAACATGTAAACAAGATTATGAAACTATATATTATTTAAAAGAGGATGTATTTTTCTACATGTTTGCTGACTGACTTCAGGGCCTTCTATTTTGAAATTTTGTGTATAGAAATCAAGATAGTCTCTCTAGTGGACAACTTTTAGTATACATATAGAACAAAGTGTTTCAGTGACTTGTGCAGGAAATTATTTTGTTGAGTAGAAAACCAACACAACAAGGCTCCATTTCAACCTTGCTTGCTTTCTGTGCTACTGTGTACAAGAGACCAAGGCCCCATGACTTTAACTATGATTTCAAGTAGTACTGAGCATGTGTTGCTGAAAATTAGATCTCTTTCAGGTCACTTGATCCCCCAAAGACTCACAACTTCCTTGTAGCATTTGTTGTTACATTTCTGTTTTTCCCATCTCACTCAATGATCCATCACCACATGAGATTAAATGTATTTCTACAGATTGTATTTTTTGAGAGTTGTTTGTTGTTGTTGTACACCATGTATTTCTGACCCCTTGGCTTTCCCAGCTCTGTGCTGTGGTGGCTCTGGGATCAAGCTGTGTTTGAGGAAAAACATCAACAGATAATCCAAGCTGCCTTCCATCATGTCAGGATAACCTGGGAGGAGGTGACAATTCTTTAGGGTTAATTAACCCTAATTGTGACTCTCCCCTCCACTTTTCAACCTCATCTCTCAATGGATGATATGTTTATAAGATAACAAACACCATCTATAGAATGGTCTATGTCAATAATGACCATGAAGCATCAAAGTTAATTAACTTTTAACAGTGGCATTTACCTCTTGGTAAGTAACTCACAGATTTTCAGATTTTCTATACACACACAGTTTATATATTTCTGTAAATAAAAAATGGCCTCTGCACTTATACTATTCTATTTAAAAATCTGACAAGAGTTATCAGTTCTACCCCTCACCAGATTAACTTCAGTAGATTCATTCCCCTGTTGAGGAAAACAACACATATCTTGAAATTAAATGAAAATATCCTCGTTAAACACTGATAGCAAGGACAGAACTGATAGCTGGCAGGAAGAACCAGTGGATATTAATGGTGATAGCTGGTATAAATGTAAAATACAAAATTTGCATGACTCTTCCACATGCATTACTGATGGAAAATTTAAACAGCACTTATTAAACTTCTCTTAAAAGCGCACAAGTATTTTTTCTCTCATTCATCCTCACATGATGACTCCTTGTTAAGGAGCCTGTAATGCACTTTTTACTTATCCTGTGATTTGTACCTGGCTGGGCAGCAGCCCTTTATTCTGTTATGGATAATCTTTAGTCAGAATTCCCAGATAATCAGCTCTCACTGCTTAGCTGATTGCATTGATCCTGCAATCAATCTTGAGGTTTTTCTGCTGCACAGCTATAATGGGGGAGTGAAGCATCCCTGGATTTTGGATCTGTGTGTATCCTTGGACACATTTCCATGCATGCCTACCCCCTCCTTCATCCACCCACTCACACATGTCTGCATGTGACCAAAAGCATCTTTTATGTCTGATTAGATCAGGCAGAGAACTAATACATTTTCTTGTGGTGCTCCCTATCTGTTAATTGCCTTTGGATGAGTGTGCTTCCTGTAAGATTTTTTGCCAACAGCCTTGAGGAGCACAGGACTTCAGGTTTGCTGCTCACATCCAGAATGTTCTCCCAGGGCTCTGCATTGGCAGGCAGTCTGCATTCGGCTCTGAGCAAAGGGCAGCATATATTTGCTTTTTTTCCCCAGAAGCAGAGTAGAGATCAAATTATAGCCCCTTTCCAGTTTATTTGGTTGTCCCCTAGGGAAACCCAGCTGAGATCCTGTTTCTGAGCAAACTCTGCCTTCTCCCTGCCCCTCCAAACAGGAGCCAGAGGCTCAGAGTCATTTGCCTCTCATGAAGATTTCTGCTCCTTTATTCCCCTATTATCTACATAGATGGAGTGACAAGTGGTCCTCAGTTTTTATACTCACTGAGTTATTTTTCAGACCTTAAAAACCTTGAGACACAGGAGGAATTGAGAGGGTGGTTTCAGGATCTGTGGGAGTCACTGCAGTTCTGCAGCTCAGCTTCCTTCAGCATCTGTAGAGCAAATTCATTGCCCATCCTCAGGAGATAAAACACCTTCCTGACATCCAGACCTTGCAGCTCCCATGGGACACAGCTGGTTCTGTGATGTGTGCTTTGAGAAGGATATTTTCTTTAATATCTATTTAATGAAAAGTATCAACTTAAACAAAATCTCCCTTCAAGCCTGCTGCACAGACTTAATAGTGGCTGGTGTCTTCCATTTGCTTAATTTACTCTTAACTTGCCCAAATCTTTTGCAGTTTGCTTACATGGAAGTAGTGAAACTCATCCTCTCTGAAGAGCAAGGCTGCTTTGTGTTACATGCAAATTCCTCTTTATTTAATTATTTAGTTCTTATTTCATTTTTAGTATTGTGTCTGTGCTGCCTGTCATGTGCCTAATCCTTATTTTTCAAATTTGTTATGTAAAGAAAAGGAATCTGGAAAAAGAACTTCTGTTACTTTACTGGCTTTAAAACACATTTTGTATTTGGAAACAGCCCATAAAAAAGTGTATCCACATGCTATTCTTTAATACAATTTCTTTTCCTCTACTCTTGATGTGAACAAGTTTCTCTTACTAAGGTCTCTGTACATGGCAGCTCAGCTGTTGTCAGAAAATAAAACATTGAATCATTTCACGTGGAGGAAAAAAAATGTATGTTCAATGTTCCATGGACTTCAGAAAACCTGGATGAGGAATAGACCAGACTTTGTTCTGACCAAGCTATAAAAGTCCTTAAATTAAATACTTAGTTGAGCATCTTCTAAGCTGGTATCTTAAACTAGAACCATAGCATATACATACATTAAATGTTGAGTAGAATAGCTTGTGTTTAAATACATCAGGCTCTGAAGACCTGTCCATGCTCAACTTCTGTTCCTAAGGTGTAAAAGCAGATCCGTCTCCATGGGCTTTTCTTTGGTCAACTCCAGTGTATTGGCTAAAGTCTGCATGTAGGATACAACTGTCACCAACAGATTACAAAAAAAATCCCAGTTATTTAGTTTTTTGTTCCTCCCAGTTATTTAAGATTTAACAAGTTCTATCAGGTAGAAGCAGTTTACCCTAATTATTTAAGATCTGACAAGTACTGTAAGCAACAAAGCTGTTTGAATAAAAGGATGAGGTATGTACATGTTCGTGTTCCCTGCTGATGGGACCTGAGTCACTGCAGGCTGAGGTGCACTAATTAAGCCCAGCCACAGGTTTGTCCTCTCAATCAGCAGCCCCTTAGATAAGCTGTCTGGTTGATCTACAGCTGCCTGGTGGGAAATACCCAGGTTGTGCAAGTTTTATGGTTCTGACTCCCTAGGCCAGCTCCAAAGTTATTTCAAGGAGAGGAGCTGATCTCTTGTGCAGTGCAATAGCTGTGTGTGTGCTCTAGGGCAAATCCCATCAGGTAACTGCAGCAGAAGGCTGGAGTCAGCATCCAAAGGATGAGGAGAAATGTGCCATCAGCTTGGCATGCTGCACATTCCATCCCTGAACCACACAAAATCCCTCTCATAATGTTGGCATTTCTGCAAACCTGGCGAAGGACATTTGTATTCTCGTGACTCACAGAAAGTGCTCTGAAACTGTCCTAAAATGCATTTTAAATTCCATCTGTGAAATATATACCTGTGTGTAAACATCATGCACAGTATGAGCCAGGCCTGAGGAGCCTCAGTAACCCTTTAGTTATTTAACACTTATAACTCTGTTGTTTCCTAGCATAAAAGTACAGCACAATTTCTCTGGCCAAAGGTGATCACAACATGCCAACAGGGGAGTCAGAAGGGCACATAATTTGTGTGGGAGTGTAGAGGCCTAGTTGAGATACTGAACTTGAGCAGGGTTTAGGTGTCTGCCTGTCTATTTTGTTCCCCTCTCCAGTTTTCTCCCGTTTCTCCTGGGCATCATTATTCCCCTTCATTTCTGTCAGTGCCTTCACGGAAGAGTGCCCTCAGCCCTGGGATATGGCACACACAGAAGCAGTCTGTCTCCCCTGTTTACCCAGGCTGAGACAAGAGGCCAGACCCTGTGCCTGCTTAAACTCACCCTGTAGAAACTGAAGGCATATATTAAAGTGAAATTGAAGAGGGGAAATGGAGAATGTTTCTCTGAAATCTCAGTTTTGCCTCTCTCCCTCCTCAGCACTCATGAATAGAGTCTGAGTGTGTCACTTCTTTACTCCAAGCCCCAGCTGCCACCAAGAGACCAAGGCACAGGAGCACTGGGATTAACCTGTATCCTTTAATACTTTAATACTATCCTATTAGCACAGTGCTTAAACATGCTGGGGAATTTAAGGATGATTCAAATTGCACACTTCAAGACTGTTGGCACTTGGGATGAAAATAGAGCTTTTGACTGATGGAACACAATTCTTATCCCAGCTGCACCCTTGTGACTTGCACATCCTGGTAATGTAATGGAGGGGGCTGCAGAGTCTCCAAGGGATTTTTAATTTCAAAATGGATGGCAGATATCCATTCACTAATAAATCATCTGCAGCAGCTCTGCAGGAAAGAAAAAATGTTCAAGGCATCTAATTTTGGTCTTGTGTATTTTTTCCCACCCTCTGGGTTCATGGAGTTAGCAGTTGTTTAAAGAAGGGGTGAGCAGATGACCAGCCACATTAATAGCTGAGACATGTTATTTATACAAATTTCATTTTAATTCAGTTCATAGTGAGTGATGTATCAGTCAATACATTTTGGTTTTTTTCCTTGGACCTTGTTCTTGCGCTTTTCTTTCATGGCACCGCTTTCTTTTGGCCAAGAAAACTCATATAGATTTATTGCCTTTCTCTTTTCTGTGCCACCTTGCCTAATGAGACCACTGCAGTGGCTGTAGCCTGTGAAATTAGCCCATGAACTCTTTGTATCTTTCTCTGTCTGTCTCAATACCCCGCAGATCAGCCTGATAAGAACTGTGACCATATCTGTATTTTTTATTATAGACTATTGTTGGTGTAGGTGGCAGACTGATGAAATACAGTGAGGGGGTTTCCTCTTCACGTTGAAATTTCAGTGCATTTCTTTCTTTCTCTTTTCATTCAGTCGGGTATCCAGTAAAATGCCTAAAATCAACAGTTACAATATACACAGGCAGAGCATAACTATTTTGTGCCTATGGCTTTTTGGATGGAACTGCCAGAGTAATTTCAATGTCTCATGGCAATAACACTCATTTGCATAAAAGCCAATTTTATATCTACAGTCTGGTTGTGGCCAAAGAAATAAAAGAGAATTAATGGGTTTAGATTCAATGGAGTGATAAATACTGTCAGTAAAGTGATTTATTGCCTATCTACTGATGATTTCAATTAAGCTACAGGTGTTTTATATACTTGGAACTTGTTCTTGAGCACAGATACTGGGTGTAAGTTCACGGCCTCACCCTGCTGTGCATCACTCTCTCAGTTCCTATACAGCAAATAAAATGAAGTGATACCTCTGCACTAATGACTGGGGCACCAGGGCTTTATTAAATTCAGATGTCAGGACTGCACATATGCACATCTGTTTATGCCTTATTTACTCCAAACCACTCCCAAGTGTCCTTTTGTCTGCATGTGAGTGCTCAGAGATGTCTGTCTCCTGATTTGCATGTATGGTTTGTGCCAGACAAGAGGACTAACATATGATCATGGGCAAGGAGAATCAATCCATTTTAAAATTATGGTGCCTGTTATTTTTTTGAGTGAAAGGGTGAGTTCTATAGGGTTTTTTACCCCTGACCATTGTATTTTGGACAGTTGCTCTCAGGTCTTAAGATGGTACATGATGCATATACAGGGAACTGGATTCTCTGATGGCTGTTATCATCACTTGGTGACACCTGCATTAACCAAACCCCTCCTGAGTAACAGGACACCCAAAATAACTTTTTGTGTCGGACTGATGGAGTGAGGATGGATGTTTCGTGCTGCAGGCACTGGCCTGGTGTTCAAAACTGTGGAGCTCAGTTCCTGGCATTGTCACACAATGACAGTGTATGAGGGTAGGTGAGAATCCTGAGCCTACTTTTTTCTCCAGTGCCTAAAGTACCAAGTGAATATCTACTGGCATTTTCAAAAGCAGCAGGGAATTGGCCTCCATTGGGCTTTTCAGCATTCCCAGGGAGCTGGGAATAGTCCTCCACCATGGAGCATTGCATTCCCAAAGTCACCCAGGAAATGTGATCACAATGTCCACAAAAAAGGCATCCAACACAGTTTTCCTGTGAAATCTCTGAGTTTCCCTAATGAGGCAGGAGTCATTAAAAATATTTTTGTTGCTTTAAGCTGATATGACAGGTGAAGACTATTTTCATTATTTTCCTGCTTTTTGACACTCTCAGGCTGCTAACAACAACAATAATAATAACAGAATTAATAGCCTTTGCTTTTATGCTAAATAATCACAGTAGAAACAATTTACCTATTACCCTAAAGAGTTTGCAAGTAATCACCTGGAGACAAGAGGAAGGTTTCTCCCTGCACAGGGCAGGCAGAACTCGTGTGCTCCCATTTCTCAGTGATCTCTCAGTGATTGGGGATTCACCTCACTGGGGCTGTCAGAGCCCTGCTCAGGGAGCAGTTCCACATCTTAGGGTGCTGTCAGCTACACTCAAGTGGCTGCTGAAATGAGATGCCTGAGAGCCCACTCAGCCAAGACGTGCCATCTGCTGCCTGCTGAGTGACAGCAGAGAGATCTCCTCTGCTCCTGCCAGCGGAATTCTCCCTCTCAGAGCACCTTCTGCAGTGCCAGGATCACTCCCTGCCATGACATTACAGACTCAGACTCTCGGTTTCTTTAGCAATTTTACAATTTTAGATCTTGTTCTTTTGGTCCAGAAAAAATTGAGCAACCCAAGTATCTATTTTTCATTTTCTAAGTCTTTGCATTATTGTTTTATTGTTCAAGGAAACAGTGAGATTGCTTGCTTTTGAAAAGCAAGCTGAATTAAAAACAAAAGTTTCGCCTTGAGTGCTTATTCTTTCTTCTAAATGATGTAGAAAAAGGTTTTTCTTTAGTGTCTTCTTATGCAAAATATTTAAATGGAAGTATTTGCTCAGTTTTGACTAGCGCTGGTTTGTACTTTTCTGCTTCAATGGTGGTGCATGCTGTGTGAATTGTTCACATAGTGAAAGTCATTTAGTTAAAAAATAGTAAGTAATATTGTACTAGTTTCTATGGCTTTTTAACAGGGGATATATAGCATAAAATAGCCTTCTGCTTGCAGAAATCACTTAACTTCTGTCAGTCTCCAGCACCCCAAGAGAGGGACTGACTGCCCAGCTGGAGCTCAGCTCTTATCAGATTCCTGAAAACCAGAATATGTCAGCAGTCCTAAACCAGGAGCTTAATAGTGGAATCACAGAAACACCTTATTTCCTGAACCAATACTTTTAAAACAATTTGGTGACATGAATACCAAATGGGGCATTTTTCAGCCACAGCTGAAGAAAATCAAATTGCAATCAGGTGCCAAAGAGATGGAGTCACTCCCTCAACGTCCCTTCTGCTCTCCATACCTGTTTGAATGCTCCCAGCTTTTCCCCTTGCACTGGGACTGGAGGTTGCTTCTGCTGGTGAGCCAATTTAAATCTCTAAAACAACAGAAACAAAATTCTGATTTTTTTTTTTTCCTGGGGAGAGGTTGTTTTTTTTTTTTTTTTGTTTTGGGGGATGTAGGATTTTGAGGTTTTTTGTAAGCTGGGTGTAAACTGCTATACTCATTTAGCAGGGTTGATTGCTCATGCTGCCTGTTTCTGTTCCTTCACCTCCTCCTCAGCTTTGCTAGTTACAGGTATTTTTGCATCCATGCCTTGAACTACCTCAAGGGATCGGAACAGGCTTAAAATAACCCAGTAAAAATGGCTTTTATTATTCTGGATCAGTTCTTCCCACAGTGTCACAAACAATTGTACCAGAATGCCTCAAGGGAGATGTTGGAGAGAGCTGGGTGGTCAAGAGAGGGAGAGGAGAATGGCACAGTCTGCCAAAACAAATGGATGTCAAATCTGCCCTTAGCACAGTCCTGAATACCCACACAGGGCAGTAAAGAGCTGATATGACACAGATTCACATCCCAGCTTGGTGTGCAATTCCCTCTCAGTGTAGATGCAGCCTTAACTGCTGTGGTGATAATAAAAAGATTCACTGATGGAGCTGCTGTGAAGCACTTGAAAGGATTTGCTGTTCTTCAGTGCATCTGGAGCAAGAAGCACAAAGGAATCTATGCTAATGTGCTGTTATGAGCTCTGTTCTTTGGGATTTATTTATTTATTCTCCCATTTAAAACAAAACTCACAGCTGCAAGGAGCTGAAGTGTGGACTTAAAAATAGAAGGAGACTAAGTGTATTACACAAAATAACCTCTGAGTAGAGTCACCTCTGGCTGTGCCTTTGCTGTGTATTGTGTGGCTAAGAAAATATATCTATTTTAAAATATATATATATTGAAACCTACAGTATTTTAAGCCTGAAGTTTCTGTATATGCCTCATTATGAAGCATGACAGAGAATCCCACACAAGTTCTGAGTTTAATGAATATGTAAAAGCACATATGGAAAATGACTGGAAGTAGCCTTGGTTTAGAGCTCTTAGGAACAAACAAATGTCACTCTGAGCATGGGCAGCACTTCTTAGGTTGCTACTGAAATTCCTTGTATCATTCAAAAGAATTGCTTCACTTAAATCTGAAATGGCTTTGATGTCTGAGGCAGTAGATGCAGGTAAGGCACTTTATTCAGTGCCATCAGCAGGATATAGGGAAGCTGAAAAATTTATGCCTAAGATTTCTCTCTCACCCTTTGCTAACTGAGTTTACTACTTTCACATACTTTAAAAAATATTTTTATTAATTTTATAGCTGCATATTTGATACTTGTGCTCCCCAAGACTTGTTCATGGTCAGTTGCTAATAGGCTGAAGAAGTTTTCCCATTGTGTGGTCACCCTGCTCTTTGTTCTGCTTGTATATTTTCATGAGCATCTGTCCCTCCAACATGAGCTGCTGGGACCTGAAATTCAATTGTGTCAGCTGCATCATCTGCAAATCTGTCCTAATGAAATTTGGCAAAAAGTGGTCAAAGTTGCTCCAGACTAAATGAAACTGCCACATGTTTTTGACAGCTGAGATGACAGTCCAGCACATCTCTCATAGCTCAGGATGGCATGCATCATTAGATTTACAGAATGGGAAAGAGAAGCCTCTGCTAGAAGCTACTGTCCTTCAGGCTTTCACATTATTTTTTCATTTTTCTTGAAATTCAAACAAATTAGAGGCCTTGAAAGATCAACCATGAACAGATATAGTTTGTCAGCTACTTTAAAAAAGAAAAAAGGCAAAAAAAGAATCCGAAATACTATTGGTAGTATATTGCTCTTAAAATAAAACAACAAAAAACCAAAAAACTGTTGTATTTAATTAATTTAATTTCATTTCAACACCCAGAGCAGGGAACAAAAGGCTCTTGAGGACTTTCCTTTTTGGGAAATTTTCATCCTCTTTTACAGACTTTTTTCAGTGGCTGCCCACACTGAAGTGAAATGTTTGTCTAGTTCAATATCCCAGGTTATATTTTATGGGTGAATTTCTCCTAATGAAGCAGGTCAGTTGGATAACCACACATCCCTCAGCATCCACTTCAGTCCAGAGCTGGAGTTTGAAGAGAAGGGGTGAGAACAGCACAATTGCAAACTTTTAATAAGACTGCAGCAAGTTTCCTTGTAGGCTCCAGAGTCTGTCATCATGGCTACCAGGGCAAATAAGGTAAAGGAAAAATATCCTCTCACATGAGAATTTTCTTCTCAAGGCAGTAGGGACATTTTACTTTCATTAAAATACTCATATGTGACTCAGTTTAGAAGTTCTCCTTAGCAGTATCACTCTGCATATGTTTTCTCTTAGATTCCCTTTGTATTTTTAAGAAATATTTACAAATCTTAATCTCTCCTATTTTTCTTTGAGATGACAGGTCCATTAAAAAGGAAATGTTGCAAAAAACTCTTTACTTGTGCTGAGAAAATTAATATTCAGGGAACATAACAATACTAGAGAAATGTAATTTTTTGTGGCCTTGGTAAAAGGACTCTTGGAGAAACAAACAATAAAAACAGTATTAACAATAACAACAACAATAACAACAATAATAATAAACTTAATAATATTTAATAATAATCTCTCATCATGAGGTGATGAGGGCAGACTCCTGAGATGGATTTAAGTGCCTGTATCCATTCATGTCAAAGGAATTGGGCTGATTGACATCACCATGAGTGGGAAGGATGTATATAAATATATCCTAAAACAAAAAAAGGAAACAATAATCTGCCTCTGAATAGTTCCTTCCCTGTTAGAAATGTGCACTGGGGAAAGTAGGTATAAATAATAAATCTTTAGCTCTAAGAATGATGTTTTTCTCTTCATTTTTCTGTGAAGTGAGATATTTCAATTTATTTCATTAAGACTTTAATTCCCTGTTCACCATGCCCTTTTCTCTGGAGGAAAGTTCATAAATATTTCCTTGTTATTTCTCTCTTTCTCAAGTTGCTTCTTGTGAAGAACTTGGAAGAATTTGTTTATTCAATGTGAATCCTTTCTCTCATCCTGCTCCTTTGGCCAGCACTGTGAGCTGTGGTTTAACCCCAGCTGGAAGCAGCACAAAACCCCTCACTGCCCACTCCTGCTGGGAGGGGAGGAGAGTGGAAAAATATAAAATTCAAGGTTTGAGCTAAAAACAGATTAAAAATTAAAGTGAAATATACTCCAACACCTGCCACTGCTAATGAAAATGATATGGAATATTTCTTTGGCCACTTTGGGTCTCTTGTCCTGGCCATGCTCCATTCCAGCATCCTGTACAACTTCTCACTGACAGAGCATGGGAAACTGAAAAGTGTTTACCTCTGGGAAAAATAAAATAAAATTAAAAAAAACCTTAGAAAAAACTGAATTACCAGTGTTTTATCAACATTGTTCTCATACTAAATCCAAAACACAACATTGTATGAGTTAGTAGGAAGAATGTTAGCTCCCAGCTGAAACCAGGACAATGTGAAGCAGCAGCACAGACCTTTTCTATTCTGTTAGCTCCTTAATTCCATTTAATTTCTAGTTTCTTTGTTATGTTCAGTATTTCTGCCTTGAGCTGTCTGTTCAAACTGCATCCTCAGCACACGGGCCACTTCCCTTCACCATCTCCCATGAAACCATTACATATAAATTTACATTCTGACATTAATTTTATATGGCTGGGGATTTTTTAATCCTGACACTTATTAGAGAATAATTCTCTTAACCTCTCAATTTATGTTTAGCATGTTTTTTTTCCTTTGAGATGAGAGCTCTTTCCTCTCTATTGTTCCTTTCCTGTTTGGCTGGGAGAAGGGCCTTACTCAAAAGTATTTTTTTTTTAATGATCCTGTAAAATTCTGCTTAGTTTGAACCATAAACCAGTTAAAAATGTGAATTTCCTGTATTATCTCTTTACTGATTTTGTCAGAAACTTACAAAAAGTCAGTTTTGGTTAATTGTGAATGCTCCACACCAGCCTCAAAGTGCTGGGCCAAGGCTGGGACCAGAGACCAGCTGCCTGCTGCTCGTGGTTTTGCCTACTCAATATTTGACTCTGGCTTGAAGCTCAGGCTCCAGCCTGGAAAAAACCAACCAGCTCAGCACTAATCCATCCAAAGGCAGCTGGGAGCAGCAGGCAGCAGCCTGGCTGGGAAGCAGCACTTCTCCACAGCTACCCTGCTCCAGCCAAAACCAGCTCTAGACTGCAAATCCTCCTGCTCTGTTCCAGAAGGAATGAGGGATAAATGGTTTGCAAATAAATAAATAAATAATAATAACAACCCACAATAATATTTTGGCATTGTTCATGGTGACCCCAGTGGGATGAAGTAGCATCTCTGGAAGCAGCACAAAGCAGTTCTAACTCCTGATTATTAACATTAATAACTCTTGTAGATAAAGAGAAGTGCCTTCCTCGCAGAATCAAACCATCCAACATCATCCTTCCAGAATATTTTCCAGAAAATTTATTATTTGTTTTCTTGAAGTACAAGTGGTGGCCTGATCCAAACCTCATTGCAGCCTGAGGAAAGATCCAGTCTCACTGGATCTTCTTGAAGAGTTTGGCAGCTTGAGTGCAGAAAAGCTCTTTCTGCTTTCATTTTATTTTAAAAACATTCTTCTATTTTTTATTGGATTTTGCCTTCTTTGCAGTCCATGCATCCCATCTGTACATGTTTTAACATCCAGGTCATCTCTTTTTTCCCTCCAGCTGAACTGAGAGACTTTCTAGTTGCTAGTTGGAAATAACTTTTTGTCCCTGGTTTTACTTTATGCTTGACATCATCACAGATTATTTTTGCATCACCTTTTTTACTAGGCAGTAGCATCTTGATGTTTAAAACAGTTAATGTTCTCACTAAAGGGGCATGCAGCTAAAGGAAACAAGTATCTGCCTTGGTTTGGAAAATAAGAAATACTGAATGGTGTAAAAATTTAAAGGACTAAAATTTATTACAAAAACAAAGAGACTTGTTAGGGGAATGTTTTTAGGATTACTTTTTTTCCCTCTTCTCAAGTGATTTTGGTAATATTGTGGGATTTATCATAACCTTGCTCCTCCTCCTAAATTAAAACTGAAGGCAGACACAGGGCAAGCATCTCTAAAGACAGCAGCTGCATGGAAAACTTCACACAGCTTCAAAACTGCAAGTTTTCTGCTTAAGGATATTGCTGAGGAACCAGATGGAGAATGGTTTTCCACAGTTATCCATCTGGGCCCTGCGGTGATACACTCTGCCCTGAGCATTACTGTGGGAATTGACTTCATGGGGGGAGAAAAAGCAGAGAAAAAGAGACAGGCAGAGAAAGAAGAGCATAATGTTTTATACTGCAAAAACATGCAGCCAAAGAATCACCATTTTGTCACACATTGCAATTTCCTCATCTCTGCTTGTGTTTATAACCTGTGGGATAAAAGGAAGAGAAAGTGAGACACTAATGGTTACTATAGCATAAAAGCCAGCTGTGAAAGAGTTCAGAAACAGTGTTTTGTTTTTGATGGAACTTTGATTGAGCTATTAGATGTCAAAATGAAAGGCAAAACTTTCTGATAGATCTTCAATTTGTTTACATTGATCTATAATTTTACCTCTGCTGAATTAATTTTTGAAGTTCTGTACTGCAGAACTTCCAGCCAGTGCTGTGGTGCACATGCAGTGGTTTGTAGTGACCAGAGAAAGCTTAGAAATGTGGGATATTCCAGGAGGTTTGTGGAAAACACCAAATGCCTGGTAACTAGATGGAGTCAAAGAAATAAGTAGAATGAGTGGATTTTCTGAGCAGTCCTGATGTATGGTGTCAACATGAAATCTATAGCTAAAAGTCTTTAGGTGTTAAATATAAAATTGTCCTGGAGTTAGAAGACAAAAAAGAGCATTTTTTCTCAGGTGTTCATGAGAGTCTATAATTTTCATTCCTGGTTGCAGTCTTTAGCTGAAGATTTCCATGCTGTCCAGGCGTTACATTCTGGCTCTTTTCTTGCTATGTTGATTCTCCAGCATAGAATATTATTTCATCTTATGCTGTGTGCTTCTCTCTGCCAGGGCAGTGTGGGATCTTTTTCCTCTGGCTATTCACCTGCCTTTGCAAGGCTTGTAGGAACCTATTGGAGACCTTTTTTCTTTCTGTCACATTTCAGTGAAGCTTGACAATGGGTTTGCCTTCCTTAGTAAAATTGGCTGAAAAGGAAAGCTTTTTTTTTTTTTTTTTCTAAAAAGAAAAGAAGGTAAAAAACCCAAAAAATCTGATTCATTTCATAGCTCTGCTGAGTTTTGAAGTATCCAGATAATGCAGGTTAGCTCTAGTGTACTATTTAATGGTATGAAGCAGGATAATGAATTACTGAAAGTCACTGAGCAAATATCATTAACCACCATTGAATATTAGGACCTTATATAGGATTTCAGACTCTAGTTTGCTTTTTAGCTGTATGACAGGCCATGAGAAATATTAAATAGTTATAAAAACACAAAGACCTGGCCATTCAGCACATTTCTAAGCTGGAAATAAAAAAGGTTAAAGTTTCTATGACCTTTACGTGGATAGAACTGAAATTTTTCATGATATATGTATGCAGCAGCTGTTCTGTAAAGGGAGACAAAATTCCCTGTAATGCTTTAAATCACTGTTTATCTTCTCTTTTAACAAAGCCCCAGACCACTCCAGCCTGGTGGCACATGTGCTCATGTGTGCTTATTGCATCTGGATGTTCACAAGGATCTAACAGATAGAACTGATTATCAGGTAATTATGAGATCATAAAAAGGGTTTTTTGTCTCTTCCCAAAAGAAAATCTGTGTGGGGGAACTGTAATGATTGGGTTTTATTTGTGTGTGTCACTGGTGTGGAACAGTTTGTGTGCTTTGATGTTGAGATTGGCCTCAGGTGTTAATGGCATGAAATTGTTCATGTGGATGGTATCACACATACAGGTGCATATCTCACTCTTAAATTACTTTTGTGTGAGAATTTCAGTAAAAACTAACAATGAACAACCCCCCCATTAATTAATCCTTTTCTTCATCACTGTTGTACTTCAGAACTGGAATATATTACCTGTATTAAGGGCTTGGTGGTAACCTGTAGCTTGGAGAAGGTGAGGAGGTCAGGTAAGTAAGTAGACCATAATTTGCAAAATATTTGCTCTTCTTTATTAGTGACATATTTTATTTTTCTGGAATTTATGGATTCATTGGAAGTTTTTCCATTTGGACTGTTGGACTACCCTCTTTCCAGACAACTGGTAGCAGAGCCTTCAGAAGAACTTGTGTTGCCTTCTTTGCCTGTTGGTCTGTCAGTGATCAAACAGTGAGTTCTGCCTCTTAATGCACAAAAATATAAATAATTTATACCTCAGAGCACAGAATACCATGGAAAGCATGAGAAAAATTATTCAACCAAAAGGAGGAAAGTTGTTGTGTTACAAAGAGAGAGAAATCTACCCTAAATGAGGAGAAATTCTGGTTCTTGCTTTCTTAGGTGCCAGCCTTGATTTAAAAAGGATGTGTCAGGGCAAACAGCTGCCTTGAGGCAGCTCAAAGGGAACACTGAAAAGTTGCCTTTGTGTCTGAAAGGAATTCATTTCATAGTGTTGCCCTAGAGTTGATTTCTCTAAAAGCCTGTTTCTTCCCCTTAAATTGACTCTGCCCACATTGTGCATAAGTTAAGTTCATAAAATGTACAACAGAGTTGTGAATGACATCTTTCAGGAATTAATGTTTTTAAACACAGCTTTAAACACTGTTTATTTTGTGTACTCCAACTGCTCTTGGCCATCAGTCAGGATCTGCCCAAGGGATCTGTTCTGCAGGAGCTGATCTGCAAATTTCCACCAGGGACACGTGAACCTTGTCCAGATGTTTCTTAGTCCTGCAGTCCTTGGCCTTTGAGAGCAGAGCTGGGTAGCAGCCTCATTCAGCAAAAGGGAAAATGGCACGTAAATTAAAGTGACAGTAAAAATTCCAAATAAGACAGTGTCATCTATAAATATTTTTCTAAAAGAAGACCAAGCAAGGTGCCAAAGACTTTCTGTGAAATCATTCCCCATGTTTCTTTTGCCTGCCTGTTCCTGAAAACTGATTTTCCTTGTAAAAATGGCTCTGTGGAAGAGACATTCCATGGTTTGAAGCCTTAAGTGGTACTCATAGATGGACTCTTAAGAGGTGATAATAGATTTTTGATTTCTCTGGATGACCCTGCTGTATACAAGGTAAGAAGACAAGCATCTTCCTTCTCAAATTGCAGGAAGGCACCAAGGAAGGTGTTAAGAAGGTCCCAAAGGGCCAAACCCTGCAGTAGAGACATGAAGACATTGAAATCAGAAGGAAATGTAAACAGCTCTTATTCTCTCCTTCTTTCTTTTATTTTTTTATTTTAATGCAGTTCTCAGGCTGCAATCTGGCAGCAACTCCTTCAGTTAAAAATGAAAGAAAAAAGAGTAACCTTTTTTGCATAGAGATAGGAACTTCCTCAAGAATCACATCATTTAAGTTGCTATAAATTGCCTTTTTGCCATTCATGGACCTTCAGAGTGGCTGGGTTTGTGCCACTGCAGTGGAGTGAGGGCTGTATTGGCGGAGCAGTGTGAAAAGTGCCACCCTGGGAGGGCAAGGGCCCGATGACAGAAGCTCCCATTGCTCAGAGGGTCCCTTTTTGCTAATAGGAAGTGGCATGAAATACTCAATCATCATTAAGTAGTCAGAGATTTTAATCTGCCCATAAAATTGCATCTACAGTAATTGAGTTACTCAGTGTGAGTGTCTCTAATTGTCTGATCACACTGTTCCTCTGGCTCTGAAAAATGAGAGAAGTAACATGTTTTATTAAAAGACAGAATTTGTAGTAATTTGACTCCAGAAGCCCAAATCTTGCACAGACTCACACTGTGTTACAAGGACTTAGATTTACTCTTCCTGATGTTCATTCAACTGTCCTGTGAACACTGGAAAAACCTGCCACTTTTAGTTGTCCGTGCTCAGTTTTACAAGCAGTGTAGGATGCCAGGGGAATCATTACCACACTGTGTTGTGTGTGCAAAATAATGTTTATATGTGTTTTAAAAAGTGTTAAGGCATGGGGGGAATATTTCTTGGCTGACTGTTCAACAGATTACCTTGGGCTTGGCCTGGAGTAAGTAACCTCTGGAGCTGGGAGAGTGTCTGAGGGAGGCAGAGTTGTGTGGTGGCACAGTTGTGAGTCTCTTCCCTGAGCCCCCACCTCTAGATGCTGTCTAGAACATGAGACTGAGCTGAAAGCATCTTTCTCATAGGCTGAACACTGCTGGTAGAGCATGTTGCCATGAAATCACCTAACAGTCTATTTATGCCATGGAGAATTCATTAAGGAAAGGTTTTTATTATTTTAGTATTTTAGTTCCCTTTAAATTCAAGACTGTGGTTTTTTAATATCTTTTCCATGATTTTTCCCCCCTAATTCTATATATTGTCCTGTTTCCTGTATTTGTATGTTATTTTTTCCTCTTCGCATTCACCTCCTTTAACAGAGTTTGCCTGGTAAGATTCCTAAACAGGAATGATCATATAAAAAGTATAGTGTGAACACTTCCCTTTTATTCTTAGACAAATTGCTCACTGAGAGAGAGAGTGTATCCAGAATTGCTATACATAAAACAATGGCATTTTTATTGTGCTGTGATGAGAACAGTTCACCTTGCTGATGACCTCAGGAAGGCAGGCTGTTTCACACATGCAATTTCAGCTAACTGAGATTTCAAAGATGCCTTTTGAACATATATCACCCAAAGCCCTCTTTTAGCACATTGACTCTTTGTTCTTCTCCTCCATCATGGGGTTTAACATGCTGATGGAGGCCTGCAGAGAGCACAGCAATGCCAATAGATCGGGCTTGGAGAGAGGCAGACTTTGAAGGAATGTGAAATGAGCAAAGGGAAACCTGGCTGAAATCCAGCAATACAGAGAGGAAATGGAGAAGAACTAAAATTTTAGTCAACAGCAAGGCCACAATTAAATTTCAAAATACCAAACCCAAACAAATCAAAAGCTCGGAGCCAGATGGCAGAATATGTGCTTTGTTCATGCAATCCTACTGATCCCAGGGTGGGTTCCTCTGTGGGATTGCTCAGCCATGGGCACAAATTAAATCTCTCTGAGGTGGTTCAGCAGGACCTTGTCCTGCAGAGACTGGTGCAGTGGGTGCCAGCAGCACAATCAGAGCTTTACCCTGGCTCTTGCAGAGTCCCACAAGCAAGCTGTTGGCAATCTCCAGGACACAAGTGACTGCAGCACCTCAGGAGTGGGGCAAACCTGGCCAAACCTGTACAAAATAGAAATGTGGAACTTGAGAGACCTTTTGATGCTGGGGAGCACCTGAGAGTTTGTCTGAACTCTGTTCTGCAATTCATTCCTTACAATGTAGCTTTGGCCTGTAATTGTACTAGCTTTGTTTTAAAAGTCCCAGTTGAGGGAAAAAATGGGTGTTGCGACACTTGTCTGTTACCTAGGTTCTCAGTTTTGATTTTTTCCCTTCTGTCCAAGAGAGAGATAAATAGAAATCAAATTCACTCACAATGCCAGATAAATATACATGAATGTTTCCTTTCTTTGAATGGGCAAGAAGTCTTCTTAAAGTGCAAGAACAAAATGGACAAAAATTGAGTTTTCCTTCCATTGCTTACACTGGAAACCCTTTAGAGGCCTCCATTATTTTTTTCAGGATCTGTTACAAAGAAAGAATTTCTAGCCTGTGTTACTTCCCTACCACTGGAACAAAATTTCTAATACCCTCAGAAATCAATTCTGTTCTCACATGTCCAACTTATCAATGAAGGGAAAGCAAGAAAGATATGTTGTTTATTTATAATGTCTCTTTATATTGTCGTGACCATGTTTATAGAGTCTTTGTTCTGTTACATCTGAAGCATTTATCCTTATCCAAAGGTACTGAGGTATGCAAACACCACTGGAAAAACAGGAGACACAAGCACTGAAGGCAACCAGGAGGTTTTGAAGAACAAGTAAAAGGAGATGAAAACAAGGAAATGACTGAAATGGAAATCTAAAAAGTAAGGAATTTTCAAATCCGTATATAATCAGTAAACATAAGAGAAAAAAACTATATTATTCTTTTCAAATTTGTAAATTTTAGAAGAGTTAAGTGAGCAGTAAAATTTATTAGTTAGTTTGTTCTGATGAAAAAATGGATTAATCTTTGGAAGGCAGCAGGGGAAGGAAAGGAGAATAAGTGTGGGACAGTACTGGAGGGAAGTGTGGCCAGAGGAGTTCCTACAGAGTGGCAAGGCAGGGTTAGGTACAGCAGCAAGCACACACACACACTGGATTCAGGGAATGAGGGAAGAAACCAGTGAACCTTTAAAGTGACATTTAGAAAAGTTCACCATTTGAGCAGCGATTCCTGAGAACTGCAAAGCAGAAAATAAATCTATTTCTAGAGAACAGACATTGCTTTCTGCTTTAGATTTATTGTTTTCGAACAACAAAAGAATTTAGCTTGGAAAACTAATCTAGCCATGACCCTTCATGCAATTAGTCGGACTGAGTGAGTGCAGAATTGGGTAACACCTTTCCCATTCCCTGGTAAGGATCTGTCTCCAGTACTCAAGGATCAATCCATCCACTGAGCCCCACTGAAGCCAAGTGGAGCAAAACATGGGGCTGTGACCTGTTTGTCTGCTCTCTGATGGCAAATTGGTGAAGGTGCTCAGTCAGAAGGCAAGAGGCAAAGAGCTGCCCTGCAGGGAACACCTCTGGCCTTTCCCGTGTGCTCCAGGCAGGGGTGATGCCCTGCCAGTGCTCCCTGTGCCCGCAGAGGCTGGCAGAGGTTCAAGGAGCTGCCAGGTCGTGCTCTGGAGATGTCCAAGGAAGAGGAGCAAGTTGAGCTTCAGCATATTTTATGAGAAATCCCCAAACCGGTGGAATTTTAAAGATGTGGATGTAGGTAAGCCAGAATTCATGAAAGCGCTGCAGTTGGTTTCTAGCTTTGGCTGCTGGGGCACTCAAAAATTGGGTATTCATTGAGGTGTTTCCTCTAGTCCCAAAATTATAAATGTGTTCCTAGATAGCTAATCCAGCCCACAGCCTTCTGCTACCATGGTTTCTTTATAAATATTAATAATTTGCCACCAAGTGGAATCGTTGTGAGGCTAAATAAACTACTGTGCTGTGCTCACACATTAATCTTACTGGAGGCTCAGGGGGAAAGTGGAAGCAAAATACTTCAGTGAGAGATTAGTCTAGGTTATCCTCAATGGAAGATTAATCCAGAAATAGTCTCTACATTTTCTACTCATTTACCCAGCAGAAAAATTTATTAAATAGTTCCTAAAACGGCAAGAATTGGAAAGTTTTCCCGTGATTGTTGTGCCATGTTTTATTTTTTTATTTTCTGTTCTCTTATTTTTCTGCTTTACATGATAACTTCACTGAAAAAGGTTGAGTGTTAAAAATTTGGAAGGTGCATATCTTTCAAAAGACTTAAGAAAAAGAAAAAAAAGATTAAAGGAAATTTTTTTGGTTTGATGTTGTTATTCTCACTTTAAGAAAAGGTTTTGTGGTTTTGGGGGTTTTTTGGTTTGACCTGGGGATTTTTGGTTTGGCTTGGGGTTTTTTGAGGGTTTTTTTGTGTTTTTTGTTTTTGTTGGTTGATTTTTTGATGTTTATTGGGGCTTGGTTGCTTTGGTTTCTTTTCTTTTTGTTAGGTTTGGGGGGTTTTTTTGGCTGAATCATTACTTTCTCCTGTTTAGAAAAGTGTTAGGTAAGGATTCTTTTTCCCCAGAAATTTATAAATTTTGCTGCTTTTTAATAGAGCTACAAAATTCTACAGGATGTGACAGAAGTTTTTTTCAATGTGGAAATGGATTTCAGACCTGTAGAAAATTTGACCAATGAAGAGGCTTAAGGCAATTTCAATAGAAACACCAGATTTTTTTTCTCTTGCTAAAATTCCTTTGGAGACTCATTTATGTAAACATGTAAGGGTGACTTGTGCAAAAATTTAGTCTCAAGACAGTTTCTGGTTTTAATATCTTTTTGTTTCTTTAATGGCAGCTATCAGAAAGATGTTCTGCTTTAGATGAGCAGTCCACATTACCCTATATATAATTTATAATTATAATATAGTTATAATACATACCTAAAAAAGAGAGCTGTTATATGCATTTTAGGTTAAAACAGGCATGCATAAACAAGTAAATTTGGAAACAGCAGAGAAACTTAAGTGCCTGGGGTGCTAATTGCTGAGAATTGTTTATTGAGTAACAGCAGTTTTTTGATCCCATTGTGTATTTATTTCAGGTTATAATTGGTGGGGATAATTTTCCATTAAATATTTCCCTAAATCTCTCCATTGATAGAGTCGTGGTGGAACTTGTCAACAAAATGACTCAACTAAAATCTTATGTAGAGATTTAGAGATGGATATTTGAAGGAAGTTTGGAAAGGAGATTTTATATAAATGCTACAATACCTGTATGCTAGTTTTTAAGCCCATATTGACTTATCCTATCACCCACGATCTGTCTCTTCTCCCAATGTGTTCTTTATTTCTTCACTGTTAGAAAGTTGTTCAGATGCTCCATGGTAGGAACTGCTTGAGCACATTCTGAAATGTGTGTTTTCCCATGAAACCTGTGTTTTACACAGAAGTAAACAAATGCAGAGAGCATAAGAAACCTCCCTCCTGCAGTTGGTAACAAAAATGAAAACATATTCTGTGTTTCTCAGAATATAATCCACGTTAAAATTCATCAGCATGAGTAGATTTTTGTCTCCTTTAGCATTAAACTGAATAAAGTGTGACAGCCCCAGCACACACATAAAAACACAGCTGTAAACACCAATTAACAGGGAATGAGCATCATATCAGCCTTTTGCCTTTTAAATAACTGGCTTCTCTTCTGACTCCTAATGGCAGATGCCAATATGATATTTTACTGAGTTTCTCAAACAAATAAAAAACTTATTTAAAATGCTAGTATGTTCTTTAAATGGTAATGTCATTAAAATAATCTTCTGGAGATGTGTATAGTATAATTATTAACATTAAAACAAAACTTTTGTCAAAGTATTTGCTTCCTATGAATGAGCACTGGTCAAATGTTTTAGTTTTGAGCACTTTGTTCCCTTCTGTACAATTTTATTGTGAATTTTGTTGCATCATTTTAAAGAAGTGAGCAGAATAGAAATTTGAATTACTGGCATGTAGCTTGGAAATCATCTGATATTAAGTGAACTTTTTCTGGTATTTCAATAAGACAAGTAAACTTTATGGCCAGAAAACTCCATTGCCCTCCATCCCTATTCTGGAAAGGACAGTTTGAAATAGAGAAGACACTTGACCAGTGTGTTGCAACCTTCAGACCTATCTTGTGTAATAGCATTTGCCAGATCCCAGAGACTGAAAATGAAATTCTAGTTTGCTGTAACTCTTTTGTCTGCCTACTTATAACAAGATTTGAGGTCCCAAGGGGTTGTTTCAGCATGTCAGGTTAAGCCTCTTTAATCTCCTTATGATCAAATTTCATCCTCCAGAGCAGATAGGTAAGACTGAGTTTATCACAGATGGAACTTTTTTTTTCTTAAAGGTCAAAACTTCATCTCCCAGTTTAAGTAGTAAAGAATAAAGTCTGAGCCCCTTGCACTTGTCCCTACTGCACTTCCTGAGGCTCTCGCAGGTGAGCTTCCTTGCAGAAGATGCAGACCTCCTGTTTGCCTTTAATGACAAGAATATTTACATTTTTCCTTCTGAAATGATGTCTTAGGGGGCTTTTGGTAAGCACATGAAGTTTCCAGCTTGATGGAGGAGCTCTCTGGCAGACAGATCATTTCCTTTTGGTAATTGGCACCAGCAGGTCTTATTGTTTTTATCTACCCCTGCACTGTCCTGCCTGGTGAAGGATTTCTCTCCGGAGGAATTTTTGTCTGTGACATTGGAATTTTCTTTGATAGAAAGCAGTATTTGGCAAAGAAATGGATTTTGTGGGTGGGGCATTATTTCTGCTGGTGAAACAGCAACCTCTGCCCAGCATCTCTTGGCAAAGGGCTTGACAATATGTGCTGTTAACAGCTAGAGGTGATCACCTGGCAGACAGCAGAAACCTTAACTGATAAATATCACCTTTCCTTTCTTTTTTTTTTTTGTGATCTCAGAGTACTTGTGAATTATTTTTTTTCTGCTATACTTGACATTCAGCATATTTGTTGATTTATAGCACACACTGTCCAGAAGAATCAATTCCAATCCACATTTGTTTAGTTATGGTGTGTAGTTTGTACTACAAGACACATTGTCCATTCTCTAAATCAGTAAATACAGAGCTTATAAATATTCATTTTTGATAAACATGCATTTTTGATAAACACACATTGCTGATAAATTTCCACATGTCACACCAACTTGTTTTTCTCCTTATTACTGCAGGAGCTAAACTTCACAGCTCAAGGTTTATTCAGATTAAGCAGTAAAACAAGATTTGGACCTCAACAAATGTTTTAAATTATATTGAAATAACTGCTGTGAAATTTCCCCCTCAACCTGAAAAGTCTTCCAAAAGTCTTTGTGGCATTCAATGACACAATATACCACTTTTACATGGTTCCAGTGATACTATTTTTCCTTTTATATTTTCAATGCTACACATTAGCAACAATTTGGAAAAATATTATTTGCTCAGTTTGGGAAAGGAGGATATTAGGATGCTCAGAAACAATTGTAAGATATGAATTGAAGGTTTTTGTTAAACTACACAGAAGTGTAATCATATGCTTATAGTGAAAATCACATCATCAATCACATTTCACATAGGGAAATTCTTGCACAGTATAATCAGAGGGGTTTTGCAATGAATGATAGAGAAGTCAGGATTTCACAAGACAAAATAAAAATTGCCAGGTTTGTCATTTACTTCTCATTCTTATACCTCACTATATATATATACTTTTTTTTTTTTCAGAATCCAGACAAGGGTAAGCTACAATTTATGTATTGAAGGTACATTTTGAGATGCATATGGCATTTAGTAAACAAAGTTCCATGTACATAACACTGAGGCTGTCATGACCCCTTTCATATTCTAGATTTAGCATATTAAAATCAATATTAAAGTGTAATAAATAGTTTTCTCCAACCAAGCACATATTAATTCTGAATACAAAGCAAACAGGAAAACATATTGGAAACACATCAAGAATTAGGAACAGTAAGTAAATCAAAGAATTTTTAATTAATTTTTTTACATAAAATAGAGAATATGGGCATTTTATAAGCTGAACAGGGTTCCAAAATGTACCATGTTCCCCTGTGCACACGCATCCTCTTTATTATAATGCAAATAAGTGAGCTCCTCAAATCAAGCCCCCTGTGTGCACTAATTCCATTACTCTGCTGGAGACATCATTCATGTGTGCTTTATAGTTCTTTTGCACAAAATCTATAGGGGCTTTTTTTTATTTTGTGTGGGTTGTTGTTTTTGTTTGTTTGTTTTTAGTTAAACTGAATATAAGCTCCCTAACATTTTCAAAGAGAAGGTGCCAGGGATGTTCTGCTTTGCATAATGTCAGCAGTGCAATCCTAACATGTTTCAATTCCAGTATGTTCCAGTTTGAGTGCAATTCCTAGTGCTTCATAATTTTATTTACTGCAGGGTAGAAAGGTGCAAAGGGAAGCTGGAGGTTTGACACCCATTTTTGTCACTTAGCTGCCAAGGTCAGTGAACTGCACCTCTGACCACATTTGGTGTCAATTGTGTTAACTATTCCTTGCTGAGCAGCAGGCGCTGCATTCAGCAGGTCAGGACAAGATCCACCTGCGCTGGCAGCCCAGCTCAGACCTGCACTGCACTTTTGAACCTCCTGGTGTGGGGAATAGTGAAGGTAATAGGATTTTTAGGAAGCTGGGAAAAGCAGGCCTTACAAACAGAAATAACAGAGAAATGAAAACCAGCTAGATCTGCAAAGTCTGAAGGTAGGAAAAGTTAGAATGGTGCAGCAAGCAAGCTTGAGTCTTAAGCTTGGCCAAGATAGACCTTAAGACTCAAGAAAAAATATGCTTAGCAAGATAGTAGAAGGTTTTAAGCTGAATAATGGAGTATTGTGTGTTGTTAATAAAAGGCATGCAAGCAAGCACTGTGTGAAGTGGCTGCATGTGTACTTTTAGTGATTGGCTGGAACAATTATCTGTAAGATTTAGCAATCTGCCATTGGCTAGAAAGTTTTAAAGATGCTGTGTAACAAAAAAATCTTTGGCTGCTGCTGGCTGTATGTGAGCTTTTGCCATCTTTCTATTGTCTCAGCCATGTCATGAGGCTGGTGCTGCAAATAAATCTCAAGGAACATCTCCCAGCAGTCCCATCCTGTTCGTGAAGAGAAAAATCTCCCCAACACATCCTGGCTCCTGAACTTCCAGAGAGCCCTGAGAACCCCATTCTGATTCCTGCTGGAGCCCCAGCACAGCCCCTGGGCTCTGTGTGGACCCCACCAGACTGAAATTCACTCTCCAGCTGTGCTCCAGCTGTGCTCCTGGTTTATTCCAGCCCGAGGCACATCTAGAGCAGCACCATGCACACGCGTTGAGGTGGATCTTGAGTTAGCTACTGCTCTCCTAGTGATCCAGGCAGAACTGGGAAGCCATTGCCATGCAGGGAAGGTCTGCCAGCAAAACCAGCAGGAATTCTTGGAAGATCTCGCTTATAGGGCAAATTTAAAGAACTATCATATTACAGGCTTCAGCACAAGAGAATACTCTGTAAGTATATTGACTGCCTTGGCAAGTGAATACATCATTTTTAATACATTCTCTCCTGCTGGGTTTGTATGTATGTGCATCACTTAATGATGTAATGCAATGTAATGCATAGGTATATCTACTGGTTATCTGATGCAAGGATAAGTTTGGTACCACAAGACTCACAATTTATAAAGCATCTTCAATTATCAGTGTATATAGATGTATAAACTATGTCCCTAAAGTCAGCTGATGCCCAGTATGTGTTTTCTGCAGGAAAAGAAAGACATTAAAATGTTTCTGGAAAAGCAATAAAAAGTGCAATATTCGCTAAAAGGGGTGAAACAAGAAGATAAAAAAAGCAGATCATAGAAAATGAGATAAACAAGAGTGCTGCCACAATCAGCTCCCATCTACCATTACCCACACACTTCATAAATATGCAGTGGGATATACAGCACAGATAACATTTTACTGTGAAGAATGAACAACTAATGCCCAAACACTTTTATATGTCCAAGTGTGTGGGGAATGGTTGTTTAGAATCTGGTCTGGAATTGTTCCTGAATTTTTCCTGGGCAAAATGAGCTATGAGTGAACTTCAGAAGCAATTTAAGCTCATACATCACCTCTGTACATCCCATTTGGACACGCTCACAGTAGCCACTGACAAGAAAAAAGGATGAGATTTAGCAGAAACCAACAAGGGGAAGAGAGAGGAACGTAAAAGCAATACATTTTTCAGCTTAGTAATTCACTGGCAAAATATGTGCAGTGTACATTGAACTGAAAAGTAAAGATTTTTAGGGTAGTATTAAAGCAGAGAAACAGCCACAAAAGTAATCATTTGAATCACCACAAAATGCTGGTTTTTTCCAAAGCAATCTGCTTGCCTTCTTTTCAGTAGTGTAATCCCCTGTTTTAATTTCTTTCCTGCTTTTTTTCTTTTTTTCCTTTTCCTTTTCCTTTTCCTTTTCCTTTTCCTTTTCCTTTTCCTTTTCCTTTTCCTTTTCCTTTTCCTTTTCCTTTTCCTTTTCCTTTCCCTCTTCTATCTTTTTTCCTTTCTAGTTTTCTCTCTCTTTTCAGAACTGAAATGCACTTTCATGTGGAAACAAAACAAACTTGAACTTGGTAAATATTCATAACAACTATTTAAATCCTTTTTTATTTTTGTGATCTTATTCCTTCTGTCTCTGTTTTTCCAGCCATCCTGCCAGTCTGGGAATGACTTGATTGTTCATCACAAGGACTCTCTAGTTTGGAGAGTCCTTAGTTTCTGCAGTTCAGCTGCCCAAAGAGCTGTGATAATGACATCAGGGACATGCAGAAAAGCCTTCCAAACTGGCCCAGCTACTACAGACACATATTCAGATGAAGCAAAAAATGGCATTAGAAGTTTCTTTTTGGACAGCTTTTTTTTTTTCTGAGTCAGGTCAAAATAATTGTTCTTTACTCAGACTTCATCTGAGAGACTGGTGATTCAATTTTGGTTTTTCTTTTAAATGCTGTTGGAGGAAAAATGTTTCCTGCTTATGCTGATCACCTTTGCCTATACCTTCTGTTCCTTCTACCTTATAGAATCAGAGGATGGTTTGGGTTGGAAGGACCTCAAAGATGATCTCATTCCAACTGCCATGGGCAGGACACCTTCCACTAAAACAGGTAATTCAAAATTATTCTTACCTACTCTGGGAAGAGAAAAGCCAGGGCAATTCCTGCTTTAGTTTTGGATGTTATATCTTGTGCTATGAAAGGGATTTGTGAATTATGTGGGTAGTAATGTCATGCAGCAACATTTGTGCCTTACTTAGGAAGGAATCAAAAATAGGAAGAAAGAGTTAAAAAACAGGAAGAAAGAAGTGCACAAGGTTTTGTGTGCCTAAGAGAAAGCCTGTGTTATTCCATTGACTCACACAACTTTCAGCAGAGAGAATTGATAAACAGAGGTCTGTTTCTAAAAGTCAATTTCTACTGATTAATCTACAGTTCTTTTCAAGTCATTAAATATGAAAATCACTCTAGTGCTACTTAGCAATAGAGGAGAACTCTATTGGATCACATTATGTTTATACAGTGATTTATAAACTGTCATCTGCTTAAATTTGGGATCCTGTTCAAAGCATGCACTTCCTTGCAGGATTCAGAGAGAAGGATGCAAAGGCTTGAAAAAGAAGAAATGGAGATAAAATCTGGAGGCTTTGAATGGACAGGAGATGTGTCAAGGTAAAAAAAAAAAATAATGTTATTTGTGTGTTGAGATAGGTGGTGTGAAATATTAATATTGTAGGCAATCTGATAAAATTTCTAATTTTTAGGATAAAGGAATTGTTCATTTTCAGTGAATTAGAGATTCTGCACACCTCTGCCTCTTGAGAGAGAGACCAAGTCACTCACAAGTGAACAGAGGCAGTGGGGCTGTAACTCAGACCCTCCTTTTGGAGAGAGGCAAAACTCATTTGAGTTATGTGGATGCAGTGCCTGGGTACAACTGTATCCTGAAATAACACTGGGCTTGCTTTCCCTCTATTTATCTGACAACACCAGGCATTTATGTTATTTTTTTCCTTTCATTGTTAGGAAAGAAAACCCAGAATGTCCAAATGCATCTTGCTAGTTTTGCTCTTCCCCAATTTGATGTGCTGTTGTAGTCCAATCAAAGAGCAGCCTTGCATTTCTGATGAGGAGCCAGAGCTCTCAGCTGTTTTTCAAATTGGCAGGCACTGGGTAACTTGTAGAGAAATTGAAGTGCTTGTTCTTGCTTACATGATTCATTGTTATTTTTCCCAGTCATTATGAATTGAAATAAGCCATCTGTTATAATAACAGTGCACCATGCACCAAGAAGCGTGGCTTTACCTAGGAACAGAAACAAATGTCACATAAAAATGAATTTGGGGATCCACATATACATCCAAATGAGATAGCTCAATAATAGCAGCAATGGATGTGTGCATAAAACTCGTTTTGTGGGAATATTTACTGTTGTTTTCAAAGTGAGACACACTAGGCTGATACCATTTGAAATGGATAAAAGCAATCTATTTGCTTGAAAATAATAGATTTCATTCACTGTCCTTCAATATTAAATCTATTACTATTAAGGCAAGTAAATCTGAAATTGGATACCAGCTAGGCTTTTCTTTATCATTTTATGCCAGTTTTAAAGCAAATCTCAATCAGCTTAACAAAAACCTATAAGCACTAAAAAAAATCTAAAGCCTTATGAACTGCAAAGGGGGTGTTTTTACACATTAAATGTAATCTAAAAACCAAATTGCTGTGTCTGTGGTAACAGATTTTAACTCTCCTGCAGAGCTTAGTTGATGATTTAGTCTTTGGAGTTTTTTCCTTGCTCCTTTGTCTGTTCTTTGAAATGTCTTGACACTGAAATAGGGCTAAAATTTTATCACCGTGGTATCTTTTCTCACTTTTCATAAATATTTACTTATTCATATTTTGTAAGGAGGAATTAAAAAGTGTTCCAAAGATGCAGTTTGCACAAGTACCATCAGCTGTTGCAGTGCCTTATCCCATATTCCCAATGCCATTTTTCCACTGTTTTGTCATATCTATCCCAGTATTTTTTCTTCAAAGTTAAGCACAGGTTTTTTTAGGTCAGAATCAGCATTTTTCCTGTGTTAATGAGGTGAACCAACAGTTTAAAGGTCTATCTCCACAAAATGACAGAGAACACCTGCCATGGTTGGAAGTTAAGTTCCCTACCATCCAAACTCTTTGGGTACTTGGCCTCCCAGAATGAGGATTTTAGTTCTGTGTGAGGAATTCTCATCCCTGCAGATGTTGTGGTGCAGCTGGGTCAAAACACACAACACAACTGGCGGGCAGTCCAGCTCAGCTCTGAAATGTAACAAAAGGGCCAAAAGGGTAAAAAATGGAATTTAAATTCTTATATTTAAGGATTCGTAGTCAGGTTCAAAATCACTGGATCCTATGGTCCCACTGACGGGCAGAAGAAAGATTTCCTCCTCACCTCTTTTTGCTTTTAAGCATGGTCTGTAGAGCATTAGAAAATGCGGTATAGGGTTAATTCTATCCTCTGGTTAAGTGAATATTAATCCGTGCCTTTCCCACTTCTTAATAAGATAAAGCCTGAAACTAAACTTCCAACTGCAAGTACATTATGAAATGTAAATATTCCCTAAATGATGTACAAAAGGTTACTAGAAAATTCTGCAACAGAGCCAGTAAGCACTGGATGTTAAACATTACACTTATATTTCCTCTCCTGTTTGGATTTGCCATTAATAGCAATGGGAATTTTGTACCTTGAATTCACTGGAAAAAAGCCCCAGCTGTACTCTTCTCTAGCAGCTCTAGGTTTTGGATATTTTTTCGAATACAGGATTTAACTATCCTATTTTTATTCTCTCTAAAAAGCAGATGACAACATGATTTCAGTAGTAGGAGATAGTCCTTATCATAAGCTACAGCTGGAATTTGAATGCTGTTCTCTGGGAGAGATTGTTCTGCAAGCTAAAGAACAGCTCCAGATTGTTATCAAGTTAGGCCAGATCTTTCTGTAAACTCATGAGAAGGCATCATAATTTATTATATAATATCTGCAAAGATTCACTTCACTGTTCTCATCTCCAGATATTTCTTTACTGCTATATTTTAGGTTGATAAATCAGCTAACAGCCTCTTCCTCAATGTCCTAATTGCAAATGACAAATAGGGGTTGGGTGGAGTATTAAAAGGATGATATGCAAAGTGTTGAGGATCTGTTGAAAAGAACTTATGATTACATAGATAAATAGGTGACACTTTTCCTTGAAAACTATTATTAGCCATATATTGGGTCACCAACAGGTTAATTCAGGCACACAAAATCCTGAAGGGAATGAATGAGAACCATTTACACAGAGCCTGTCCAAACCCAAAACATGCTGACAAATAAAATAAATAACAATCCAGCCTTCCAGACCCATAGCCAAATTCTGCTCCTGAAATTGAAATCAGACCTCGGCTGTGGGGCTTCTTCTCAGGTACTGCTAACACTGGGTAACCTCAAAATATATATCAGCCATCCCTCAAATGTGCACAGCTATCTGCCAACACACATAATCCCTGTCCTCCTGACCCACAGAATTCCTAGGAACCCCTGGCATGGGAAGGGTACCTTGGCAGGGCATTGCTGTTGTACCTCCTGTTTATCACACCATTATCCCAGACATTCATCTCCTATCCCTGTTCAGCTCCTGTAATAATGTGTCATCCAAGACTCCTGACTCTTAATTAGGAATCATCTGCTGTTCCTCACCCTGCTCTGTTGTGTCCTGCTGTGGCTTTTCTGTCAGTCTGCTCTTGCCTGTGATATGATACAAGGTGGGAGAGCACAGGGGTTAATGCAATTATTTACATATGGTAATGCAGTGTATAGCAGGGAATTAATGAAACAGTTTGCAGCATTTCAGAGATAAAAAGAAATTAGAAACCATCTCTTCACTGATTTTCCAAGTGAAGTGTTCTACATTGAGCATTTAAACTTTGTGCTCCTTGCACAATTCCAATGTCACCTTTTTTTTTTTTTTTTTTGAGAGCAAGGTGCAATCAAGCTGGATTTGGAGGAACTCAGAGGCGGTGGACATAAAAAAATTATTCATTTAGAGTTTTTGTTGATGCTTTTGGAAACAGGCAAACAGAATATAATTTCACCTGTTTATATTTTGCATTTCTCCAAATTGGTCCCAAACCCAAATCAAAAATGGGGTATGGTTACCCTTCTGAAAATAACTGCAAGTATTAAATGCTGAGCTCTGTCTTAGTTCAGAATCCTGACCAACTGAAGTAGGAGGGGGAAATTGCCTTGACTTGCAGGAGGCCAGGATGCCACCCACAGGGGTGCCTGATTGCCAGGCTAGAATGGGCATCAGCTGTCTGAAAATCCCTGTAGTCTCTGGTATCCATCATTGGCCACCCAAAAAAACAAGATGCTGAAATAAGCAGTGCAGGCTGAACAAGCTGGTGCAGAATGATTCCACGAGGATGATTAAAGCCAGCTGAGGAGCTGCACCCAGGGCTTTGCATGTACAATGCACATGTGATTTTCTTTGTATTTACAGCTATACTTTTGAGGAATCATTGATTAGGAATATAAATATTTATGCACGATAATAATTTTAATAGGCAATTACATTCGTTATTTAAATATTTTCATAATTGCTCAGCTCACAAACACAAGCACTAAAAAAGAGCATCTGATAATATAATGCCATTATTCCTAATGATCCACAGGCAAATTAATGTTCTTTCTGATCCTGGTAATTTAAAATCTATCAGATTACAACTGCAAACATAGAGACATAGCATGTCAATGAAAGTTGTAATGGAAAAGGATGAATCCCAGAGCTTAGAGCATGTTCTTATCAGTTACAAACATAGGCAATATAGGAAAAACAGATAGCTGAGACAGACAGTAGTTTTTTAAGGCTGTTTGTCAAATGAAGGGGCATATGAGGATAGAAATATATTCTATGATAGACTTTGTACTAAGGGTGATATTTTCCTAAGTATTTAAGATTTTGAGAGTCTATGTGACAGTATCTCAGTGTGGCAAACCTGATTGAGGCCAGATGAAATTTAAACTGACTTAGGTATCATCAAAAAACTTTGGGAGCAACTTCATCCCCTGCTGTCTCCCAGCTGATTCTACTTCCAACTGAGTAAGAATCTCAGGACAGGTCCTCAAAGCAGTGAAAATATCAGTGTTACAGTCTCAAGCCATCCTGGGGATGCTCCTGTCCCAGATGTGAGATAGAATCTGCCTCACCAGTTTGTTCAAGCTTAATTTGGTGTAGAATCACAGAACAACTGGGAAGAATCTTTAAAGATCATCTACTCCAATCTCCCTGAAATGAGCAGGGATATCTTTTACTGGAGCAGGTAGCTCAGAGCCCTGTCCAACCTGACCTTAAATGGTGGCAGTAATGTGACATCCATGAGCTCTCTGTGCCAGTGTTTCACTACCCTTATTGCAAAATGTTTCATCCTCATATCTAATCTGGTCTCTTTTAATTTAAAACCACTACCCCTTGATCCATCAAAACAGGCCCTACTAAAAAAATTCGGACTTAGGATTCCCCTTTGAGCGCTAAAAGGCTGCAATAAGATTTCCCTGGAGCTTTGTGTACCTTGGGAATGGGTGAGGGTGGCAAAAGCAGAGAGTCCTTTAGCAAGACCTTTTCTGTTAGGTGAGGTCACTAGATGCTTTTACACAGTGGAACTTGAGTATATATTAATGGTAATGAATTCCCTTGGAAATATAGTTTCATCTTCTTAAGCTTGATTGTGTCATTTCTTGGATTAATAAATATCAAAGCTGTGATAATGACAGAATTAGCATTGCCAATTTAGGTCAGAATGAGTATTTCCCTGAAAAAAGTCCAAAGCAAACCATTTATGCAGTGTTCAGAAACCTGTCAGAAAGGGGTTGGAATGTGCATTACTCCTTAACAGAAGTGAGTGCAGACTTTATCCATCATAGTCTATTCCAGGGATGCTGAAGTCACAAGAATTTATGGAGGGGGAAGAAGGCACCTATAGGCATACATGAGCAGAGGCAGGGATCCATTTTTCAGAGGAGGCAATATAGTCACTTAAACTAAGAAAACAAGCAATAAACAAAACCAGGCAGTGACAGCTATTAAAGGTTTGAATCATTGCCATTCTGAATCATTACCATTCTGAATGCAGAATAAATAAGTAGTATTATTTAGTATGCAGAATAAGCAAGAGGAAGGTGTTTGTGAGTATAATCAGTGATGGTGAAGCTGAGGAACAGCATCACCAACAACTTGCATGGTTCTGAGCCATGCAAGATGTCACAGGAGACCCCAGGCAAAATCCCAGCCCAAAATGAAATTAATGAGACTTCTACCAGTGATTTCAGATAGATTAGGATTTATTGCCCTTTTTTTCACCACCAATAATCTTGCACTGTAATTTAATTTCTTAGCACTAATACTCTCATTTAGAGTACATCTTGTCACATTTGTATAGGATGGTGACTCTGTACTCACAGTAAAGTCAAATGGCATGAATGTTGAAAAATGTCAGGAATTCTTATACATTAAACATCTCCTTAGGAGTACAAAACTAAAGTTAGACCAGGGAATTCATCTACAGTCTGGCTTCACTGAGAAGTTCCAATCATCTGTTCTAAATGTTGGCATAGCCATACATCTCCTCTTCTCTTTAGTTCAGACTTGTAAATGCAATGAAATCTTCCATAGTTTACCCTGAGAATGGAGAATTACTGTGCTTTCATGGTGCTTTCATGGTAATTGCTCTATAACAGCTAATAATTATGCATCTGCAATATCATAAGTGCAGTGTTGTGAAATCCAGTGCAAAAAATTAGGCCCTCTGTTATAACTCAGAAAATCATTTCAGAAATGGGATGAGGCTCAGTCAGTTGTGTAGACAGATGCTATTTAGTATTTCATAATATAGAGAAGGTTATCTAATCCTTTAGAGTCACTATCCATTGTTCTAGGAGGTCTGTCAAAAATGCTGCAAAAGCTCCCCAAAACTTTGACATAAAAAGCAAAGAAATATAGTGAGAAGAAAACTGAGCAGGGGAAAAGCAGATTTCCTTGAAAAACAGATGGCACTTATGTATTTGCTTGGGTCTTTTGTGCTTTCAGTTCTGTTGCTTTAAACCACAGTGCAGGAATTTGAGTCCTGCTGCCTTTTGGAGACTCTGGCCCCAAGCATCTCCCATGAAATGTTCTGTGTGCTCACATCCTGCACTGCACTGGTTCCATTATGGAACAGAAATAAGAAAACGCTTTTTATTAGAAAACTGAATTTTGTTTCAATACATGCTTTCCTTTTTCACATATACAGAATCCATAGCCAGCTGTTGCAGATCCATGTTTGCTGGGACCTGTGAGATTCCCCCAACATAGTGTTGTGTTAGTTTACATAAACCATAGAATTATAGATTAATTGGGGTTAGAAGGGACTTTTAAAGGTCATGTACTCCAAACTCCCTGCAATGAGCAGGAACATCTTTAACTAGATCAGCTTTCTCAGAGCCCCAGAATCTCCAGCAGTTCAAGGCTCAAATCTTCCTTAAGGAATTGGTTCTCCTTCATTACTCTTTTTCTGTTGTACTTTTTCCTTTTATTTAGAAAAGCAGAGGAGCAAACAGTCACAAAAGAAAGCCAGATTTTATGTGAAAAAATAATTCTACATGTTGCGTTGCTCAATTTGAACATAATTATGATCTGCCATCTCCTGCAATTTTTAAAGGCTCACTAGAGTATGAGACACAGGGCATGAATGAAAAAGCCTGCCAGTGGAAAAAGAGACAGAATCCTTTCAGCTCTCTCCTGTTGACGTTGTGCAGATTGTTAGGAAAAGGGTTGGGTCTTGTTTTTTCTTCATTTATTATCCTTTGCTGGCAGTCGAAAATAATTATCAGACCTGAAACACAATAGGAGTTTAGAAAAAAAACCAAAATGTGACAACAAAGGGAAAAAGGACTGCAGAAAAAGGATTGAGGAGATTGTATTGTATGAGTGAACTTGAAAAGGGTGGATAAAACCTGGACCTGGGTAAGCTGCCCTGTGAGGAAGACTGAAATTGTAGATATTGTGTACACTATCCAGATCAGCCTCTGCTGACACAGTGGGACTGGAAACACATTGTAATTGTAGCCTTGGGTCTATGGGAATGGCATTAGAAAAATGTCATATATTGTTGGAATTATGCCCTGCTTGGAAAATTTCTTATTCTTTGAAGACTTCTACCAAAAAAAAAGGATATAACTTTTACAGTTCTCAGAGGACAGCTGTAGGTTTAGGTCTTATTTTCTCCTTTGCCCTGGGGAAATTTCCTATTGACTGTGGCTGACAGCTACACTGCAGACCAAAATTCCTCATAAATCATGCTGTGAGTCAAGAGCATGTCTCTGCTAAAACGTGGCATCCTTGGAGGACACTGCTCTTCCCACAGACACAGCAAGTGCTGAGCAAAAGCAAGAGGTGCCAAATGTGGCAGACAGGGCCGTGCTGCCTCTGAGGAGGATGGATGGGGAGCAGAGACACCTTCACTGAACAGGATTCTTCCCTCAGCCAGGAAAGTCAAAGGGTCTGTCCCACTTCCTGAGCAGGTGTCATGCTGCCTCTACAAAGCATTTGTCTGATTTTGATTGAAAATGAGCACTTAAAAATATTTCTTCTCTTCACAGTGTGGGAGGTTTCCCCTGGCACATGCAAGCTCATTTTAGATAGACTGTATTCACTGTCTCAAAATATTTTTTTGGGGTAACTGCTTTATAAATTGCTCCCTGGAAACTTTTTATATGATGCTATAGCTATTAGCATGAAAAGAAAAATTCTATCCTCCTACAAAGTTTTCCATTGTGGGCCTTTTTGGCTCCCACATGTAAAGATACCTCCTAAAATATCTTTTTGCTACACAGCTTATTCTGAGTTGATCGACTCCAGTTCTAGGAGTCCTATAAATGCATTAACAGTGGACATTATACCTTTAATTTCTTTAAACAGGCTGATGTTAATACTTCTTGCAATAGAAGCTCTCTGCAAGACCCATCTTGCCCACAGATCTGACACGCTGAGCATGTCCCACCATGCAGGAGGACTTGACATGGGATTTGCCAGGTGGGTTTCTCTTCCTAAGGGCAGTTTGAGCACCAAGCTCCTGCCAGCTTAGCAGTTTGGGCATTGTGCAGTGGAGCTGAAGGGCACTTACATTCTGAACTTGTGCGAAAAAAAATCTGTTACTGAAAAAGCAATACATTATTGCTTATATTGCAATTTTCCTTCCCTATAGTCAGAAAATTCACTTATTGTTTTCATTAAAATGATTAATCATAAGGATTTCTCTGTCCAAGTCAGAGTTTCCTGTGTTGGTATTTTGGTTATAAAAATTATTTATGTCTGCATATTCTGTTATTACTCAGAGGGATTACAGCAATAAGTACCTTCATCATTATCATCCAGAGGAATATATATTATTTTGCTAAATTAATGAAGATAACCTTGCTCCTCATTTTCAGAGTACCATCCTAGCCAGGGACAGAAATTGCCCTGCCAGAGCTCACTTTGTTCAAAGAGCCACCCAGAACCTCATCCACAGAAAAGGAATTCCATGTGTAAAACATCCAGCAGGATTTGTGGCTTTCATAAGGAAATCAGGTGTCACATGGATTTTCTTTCCATGGATGGAATAACTCATGTCATGAAGACCCTATGAAAATTGCAAACATTTGTTACAGTCTTGGAGCTCAAAATTTCTATTGAAAAAAATCTGCCTGAATTTTGTTCACTTTGAATGTTCACAAGGTATTATTCAGAGGAATGTGACTAATATAACATGGAGTAAGTTCTGCTTTTGCCTTGACATGATTGAAACTCAAAGAGATGAACAAAATATAACAGAAGTAATCAGAGTGCAAAATAACATAAGAACAAACACTGTTCTTTACTTGTCAAGGTTTATGCTGCACAGCTATTCAAATATTCCTGTTAACAAAACCCCTCAAACCACAAAACCCCAAAAAATGGTAATGAATAGAGAATAAAAAGGGGAGAAAATAAGGTGAAGCCAAACACCTACTCAAAATTCATGTACACATTGCAAACCTTGCTTTTCAGAATTCAGCCTGCACATCTGTTTTGCCACATCAAAACCAAAGAACCCTGAAGCCCTCCTTGTGTTACATGTTTGTAAGGCAACTGACCCATGATACTCAGGGTGACTAGCAAAGGATTTTAGAGAAATGCCCACAAAAGGTTGATATTTTTTATTAAAGCCTTCCTTAACACTTTTTAAAGAAAAAAAAAATGTGAATATGGCTGAGGAGTTTGCCATTTTAAGAAGCTTTTTTAGAAAATACAATTTATTAAATAATTATGTTGCTTTTCCATCTATTATGATCCGAAAAGGTTGCTATTAATTAATGGTAGTCAAGAATTTAGAATAATTTAGTAACTAGGGTGTCATCATCTCTCCAGGTGCTCATTGACAGAAGTCATCAGATCTTTATGGATGGGAGCCAACCCTCCAAACAGGTTCTTGCTCTCCAAGGCAAGTTTATTTGTAGTGAATTTGTCTCTAGCTTACAATAAGTGTGGTTTATAACTTAGAAGCAAATGTAGCTGCCTCCTCACCTTCAGTTTCCCTGACCCATGAATTTTATTTGTTTGATATACTAGGAACCAAAATTTAAGACGCAAATCTAAGACTCCAGCATAGCCCTGGAGTCTTAGAAAATCTACCATGACCCAGTCTGCAACTCCAGGTTAAAAATGTTATTTGTATTTTATGTTGTTATTTCCTAAGAGCAAACACAAGAAATGTGTTTCACTACAGACCCACCACAGCAAGTAATTGCTGCCTTGCTTTATATTTATTTTCATTAAAAGCACCCCTGTGAATATTTATAAATGTAGGCACGCAGAGACAGACACAAGCAGAGTGAGCTGCGGTGCCACTCATGTGCCAAGCTGCACTGCCACCAGCGGGGCCCTTGCCAGAGAGGAGCTCTGGAAGGAATGAGCAGATGGCAGAGCAGACAAAGCAGAAAGGAGGCTTTTGATCACGACTGTTCAGCGTGTTACCCAGCAGAGCTGCAATTATGTCTCCTTGATGGCAAGGGAAGACATTCAGTAATTTACTGAACCTGGACGTTGTTGGGGCTGCAGCAGCACATTGGTGCCTTTGGGCTCTGGGCTGTTTGGAGCGCTTTGTTCAGGAGAATCGGACAAAGGTTTTCATTCTTTGTGTGCATTGTGCACCAAACCTGCTTTGTAGGTTCTGTGTAAAAACTGATAGTCCTGGCTCTAGGGTTTTCATTGCCCCAGAGAAATTGGAAACAATCCCCACCATCACTCATGTTAAAGGATCAGATTTCCAGAATGATGATGGATGAAGATCCTAAGGTATCCAGGATCCTCAATGCTTTCTTCTGAATAGTGCCAGAGAAAGAAAATGTCTTTTACTGGATGATAATGGTTGATGAAAGCTTTCCAGCCCTCTAAGAAGTTCAGTCAAAAGAAAGAATTTTATAATAAGAGAAGATAAATTTAATTACTTAGCTATTGTGAAAGAAACAGCAGACTCTGGAATATGTTGAATGCTCTTGAAATGCTTGAAGACAATTTCTCTGTTCTGAAACTTGCAAAACTTAATAGAATGGGTCAGATTTGAATTGGATTCCAACTGATGAAAAAGAATGGGTTAAATTCTCATAATGGGATATTTCAGTTCCATTGAAAGTAATTTTGTGTGAAAGTGGTCAACCATGTCTTCATTTTTAAATGTTATCTTAATTAATATTTTATTTTAAACAATGACATAATAGTTTGCCTAGCTATCTTTGTGAAATTAAAATACTATATTTTCAAAATTACTTCTTATATTACTTACATTTTTCTCTCATTCCCCTCAATAAGCATATTTGAATAACTTGCCTTGTAAAGCAGGCAGCCAAAATTTTTATTCACTGCCTCTGAAATAGATAAAAGTATTGGTTTGTTATTGTCTTAAACATTTGGAAGTGAGGATGCAAGTTGAAAGATAAAGAGAAAAGTGATATGTCACACCAAAGGCATGTAAAAATGCTTTTTTACCCTCACAGAAAGAAGTCTAAAAGTTAGGAAAGATTTTATTTAAGAATGTTTTTTTCTCCCAAGATACCCTCCAAAACCTTAAGTATGAGGTACCTCCTGAGCTGGAGGTCACAGTATGCATTTTTTCTCATGAATTTGTCTCTTTTGGTTTCTATAATTTTTAGCAGCCATAATGTCCTGCAGCAAGGAACTCTGCAGCTGGAACATGAGATGTAAGAAAAGCTGCTTTTCTCTGGTATTTTTTTTTTATTCTGCTCACAGCTAATTGCACTTGATGTCTCCCAGCTCTTGCACTGGAAGAGATGCTGGATAATCAATTCCTTTTTGCCTTTGCCAAGTCTGATTTACCAGACCTTTATCAAATACTCTTTCAGCTGTCTTTTCTCCAGCAGGACAAGTCCTTGTCTACTCAGTCAAAGTAAGAAAAGTGTTCAATATTCCTTTTCATCTTTGTTGCCCTCCTTTGAGCCTTTTTGTAGAGGAGGATGAGAGCTGCATCGCCTGGATTGATGCAGGAGCATAAATGTTTCCTCTTTGTTCTCTCTTCTTTCTCTAAAAACTCTTAGCATGATATTTTCTTTTTTCAATCTTTCTGAGCTATGGAAAGTGCCTGAACTACACATCATAACCCCAGCCCCACTACCCAGCTACTTTGCTGAACACAGATCTCTTCCTGTAATATGCAAAATAATTTTATATGCAAAATAACCTTTTTTTCTTCCACATACCTTACATACCATTTACCCAGGCTGAATTCTATTTATCCATTTTGTTTCCCAGATCCAGTTTTGTAGTACTCTTAGGCCAACATTTGCAGCCACAATCTCTTGATCTCACAACTTCAGAACTGTATTTTCAGCACATTTTTTCATGTATATTAAGAAATATTTTTTTTAAAAATTGGATAAAATCCTATTTGATGGTTTTATGTTGCATTTAATGACTTGTAGTTCCCTTGATCATTCATAGTATATTTCTTGAAAATTTTTCACCCTTACTGTATCTGCCACTTTCTAGTTCTCAGATATGAAAGTGAGTTTAAGGGACACTTTACACACCACTAACAGTTCTTCACTTTCTGGTCCTTGAACTCCTTTTGAATTCTTAGGTAAGTGTTTATTGATGCAATTTGTCCCTGTCCAATTTTGTTGTTTGCTCTGTAAAGTGAATTGACACCTCAGTTTGATTCAGACCTTCAGCCAATGCCCAGTAATGAAGGGTTCCAGTGCAGAAAACTCCCCAGGCTTTTACACGATAAATATAAAGGCAGAAAATTAATTTTGTTTCCTGGTTTTCCCCTTTTTTTCCTGAGTGCTCCTTTTGTACCTTTATTATCTATTGACTCCAGAGACCTTCTGGCTTTTTACTGCTAATGCCTTTGAAGGACAAAGTATGAAGTGTATAAAAACTGCTGGTAAATACTAATACTTTTCAATTGCAACTTTTTTTGGGGGCTTTCTTTCTGTCTCTTACAATCAGCTTGCCAACATGTGTATTCTGTGTTTTTCTCATTTGAAGAGAAACTTTGGTTTTTTGAAAGCTGCTACTCAACTTGAACCACCTCCCTTCCCCTAAGTGAATTCAGAGCTTCTTTTTCCTTCTCAGATGATTTCTGAAACATGATGTGCATTGGTTTTGTGCCTAAAAATGTCATTACAGCGCCTACATGAAGGCTGCAAAGATTTTACTCCAACACCTTACTCTTAGAAGAAATTTAAGCCCAAGTTTATGAAAATACTTAAAACAAGGAAGTGGTTTGGCTGTCATATCCATATACATTTATGGAAAACTAATTCACTCTGTGCCTTTGTGGCTGCCTGGAATTCCATAATCAACAGGAGTTTAATTTGAAGAGAAGTGAGTTGTGGTCTTGGAATTGTGCACACATTAGACAAGAACTGTTTTGTCCTCAGCCAAATATTACATTGACCATTGTTGAATTATTTCAAAAGTGAGGATTACAGCACACTATGTAGCAAGTTACTAACTTAAAGCTTCCTCCCCCCTATTTTATTTCCTGATAGTGATGAGCCAGTAAATTCAGGAATGGGGAACAATGACACCTTCAGAGTGTAGTAAACTGCACCAGATGAAAATTTGTTTTATAATGTTTCCTTGAAAAAATGAAAATGGATAAAAACAGCTAGGGTTTTGGTTGGTCGGTTGGGGTTTTTGTTCCTTTTTCTGAGCTCATTCTTCTGGGAAAAGAAATCTTTTTGCAGTGCTGTGCAGAAAATACTGTGCTTAAGGTTTTGGTAAATTGAAAAGTTAAAATGAGAGAAGGAAAAAGCAGGAGATATGAAGCCAAGTAATGTGGGGCCTCCCTTCTTGTATAAGCAAAGCCTGATGTGAATTAACTTTGAGTTACTTCTAGAACTTAGTATATTGAAGACTAAGAGTGGTTTAAGATTTGGGATATGGCCATTCCTTGTGTCTCACATTGGGTTGAGGAGACTGACACTGGAAGGCCTGGTTCAAAGCACTCAGGGAAAGGATTCTGGTAAATCCCCACCCAGTGGGATCAGCACTTTGGTTACTCAGCAGGGATCAACTGGCTCACCAAAGACTCCCTAGACTGGTGTGCTTTTAAGAGTTTTATTAGTTGGATTAGTTGAGCTGGAAAGTTATCTTAGTCCACAGCAGGCTATTTGTTGCAGATACTTCATTTCAACTTCATTTTAAAAGTCTTGTAAGCTTTTTCATGACTGTTTTTTCCCTGTTAATCTTGGTGCATTTCATGTATGAAAGTTTGGACAAAGATCTTGGTTTCCAGAGAGGCTCTTCCAAAGAATCTTCTCTTTCTCTCTTACACAAGTGCATCACTAAATGGATTACAAAAAGCTGTCACATTGTTGAGGATGGATGCAGATCCACACAATCATGCCTCTTGTAATGGAAGTCTCAACACTAAAAACAGGAGTGCCAAAATCAGCCTCAGAGCTCCCTCAACCAAATGGAAAGAGTGCAAATATATTTCTGCCAGTGGAGAAAACATATTTCTAAGAAGGCAAGGAGATGATTCAAAGCCTCCAGAGAGTTTTGTGGCTAAATCCCAACATTTTTCTTGGAAAATATACTCCACAGCAGAACAGCCATTTGTCTTAACACCCCATGGCTGCCTGCAAACAAAGTGTTCTGCCAGTGACTCGCACAGACTTCAAGCTGCAGCCAGAAATCAAGCTGGTCCTTTTTATTCTTTCCTGGTTTGCTATTTTTTTCAATCTCTCAAGGGCACATCTCACAGCCTGGATGAGAGCACAGAGAAAAGCAGATGGCAACACCATTTGCAGCCTGAATGACAACAGAGGATGCCAAAACACTGATTAATGGCCTCATCCCCTCACAAGTCTTTATGAACTCAACTCTACTTGATTGGGTAGCATTATCTGAGCACCCAGAACAGGATAGACACCTCCCTAAAGACTAAAAGCATGACTCCAAAAGGATCTGCAGGCTTTGTTCAACACTGTGCACCCTAAAAACTAAATCACTGCAATAGGAAAATGCTGGGGGAGGTCACTGACTCTGCTGCAGCTTGGGAATTAGGAGAGGGACCATAACACCTTCACACCCCTCTAGAATATGGCTTATGAGGAGAGGATTTTAAGAGGCCATTAATCCATTTTGCTGTTCTAGGGTTGCCTTTTTTCCCCCAGAATGTGGCAAAGCTCCAGAGCAGGGCCATCTGACCATGTTCCAACAACTCCAGAGCAGCCTAGGTGGGATTGGCTGCACAGGCAGAGGAGGAGCTGCTGCCACAGGGGTCTGGGCAAGAAAGAAATTAAACCCAGGGAGAAGTGATTTAACTCAAAATGTGCTATCAGAGAAATACTGGATGAGATGTTGGAAGCCTAACAGTTGCTATGGAGTTTGGCACAGAGGGAGGGGTGCTTTGCCTGTTTTATAGGACAGAGGCTTCTCTTGCAAGATCTACCTTTCAGCTTCAATTAGTAATATAGATCTTCTCAATAAATATAGATCTCTTCAATGGATGTCCTCTTCATCTAGTGCCTATTTTTACATATTATCCAGAAGGGATATAAATAATGAATATCCTCTGAGCCACTGGTTCAACCCTGGTGCAGCAGGACACCCGAAGGGTATGAGAAAACGACACATGTTTAGATAAGATTTTCACACAATGTGTGATCCCAGAGTGAGGTCAGACCTCTCGGGAGATAAAGGACATGGGATTTGCCAGGTTAAATTGGCCAATAACAGCTGTTTCAGAGGGAGGGGAGAAATATAAAAAAGAAAATGAGCAAGAAAACCTTTTTACTACTTCAAGTGGTGAATGGCAGAGTGGTGTTCATGAGGAGGATGCCCACAGGGGAAGGTGGTTTTATTAATAACAATTTCTTGTTAGCATTTGGATCTGATTTTCTTATGCACTGACAGGGCAGATCTTCCAGAAGGACCACACTGTATCCCACAGGGATGGGCAGTGCAGGAATGTCTGCTCTTGTATCCAGCTGGTGAAATCTTCCTGTCCAGGAGGTTCTGCGCTGCTGCAATCCAAGTGCAGGACTGTGTAGTGGGAGGGCAATTGGCAGCATGTTAGAGTTCCTGTAGGGAGATTGTGGTCCCCATCTTTCAAAGCAATATTGCTCTTCTGCCAGGGAAAGCCATGTGGGCTCAATATTAGATTAAAAACTATTCCACTGATTGGTTTTGTAATATCTTTCTCCCTGAAGGAGATGGCCCAGCCTTATTGGGATAACACTTTCTTATGAATTTGACTATTAAAACTTTTTCTATAAGGTACTTAATATGGAATGAAAGCAGAACCAGATACCTTACAATATTTTAGTTGTGTGTATCTCTGCATTCAATGATTTTGCTTATCACAAATCTACATACAGTGATTTTAATGATAATTTTCTTGAATACTTAGTCTGAATTGTGTGGTTGGAAAATTAGAACAAATTGCCATTTAAAGTAGTTCTTCATAACTGATTGAAAGTGCACTTTTGTGTCTTGTAACTCAGAGGTCAAATGAAGTTCTGGTCATGAGATGACCCAGGTGTTTTGAGTTTGTTTACATTTGTTCCTACCTTTTCTCAGTGCTGTACCAAGTGTCAGATGATGATTTCTCCTGATAGAAGAAGGAAAAAAGATCAGAGCAGCTGCATCGTTTCTGTCAGGGTAAAACTCACATACCAAGGAGATGATTGTCACAAAAACAAGGCATTCAGACATCTGAACATGATCACTGGGGACCTGCTGTGATCTTTGAGCTTGTCTAAACCTCTGATCCCAAAATTCTTCCTGGTTTATACAGGCACTATGGTCATGGACATTCTGGAATCACTTGGGGGAGAATTTCCCCCAAGCCTTCCAGTGGATATTCTCTCCACTGACTCTGGATTTTCATGCTGCTTTTCTCTTCCTGCAGAGAGAATTTCATCAATTTATCTTTACCATTACCTACTCTCCCAGAGTATTTTGTTTCCACTCTTTGGTCTATCAAACCATATCACTTGGGCTTTCTGATATCTGCAGTCTGCCAGCATCATAAATTCTGGACTGTTCCCATCCCTCTCATAGCTGACTTTTATTCATAGCTGATTTTTGGTTTTACCTCTCATACATAATTTTTATCATGTTTTCACCTAAAGGCATCCTTAAATCTCCATCATTCTCCTGCATCCTGTCTGCTGCCTTCTCACATTCTTAACAGCTGATGTGAAGATAAAATTATCAAACTGTAATGTGACCTTATTCTGTTTTTGACTCTTTTTCATTTCTCCTTTCTTCTCTCTTGACTCTGATTGAAAAACACCATCCAACCTCTGCACTGTATTGCATTTCATCACATCTGCTGACCATTCTTTCCTTCACTGTCATGTTACTGCTGCCTCAAGTTTCTCATTTACCAGTTTTCTTTCTCCTGTCTTCATCATACAATCCTGCTCTGCTATTTTCTACTAAAAACAATCTCACACTTTATCCCATTTGCTTCTGTAGAGACCAATTTACCTTCCCATTCTCATTTATCTTTATTCTTATTTACCATGCTGTTTTCAATTCCCTCAGTTCCATGCTCAGACCCGTTAGTTCTGCCTTGTATCCTCTGCACTCGATCAATTCAAAGCACTCATGCCAAAATTTTTAATGGCCTGTTCTTAGCCAAGTCCCAGAACCTGCACTCTGTCTTCATCTCTGTGGCCTGACAGCTGCCTTCAATACTGCCACCATTCTCCTTTCCTTGAAATATTGCCTTTCCCTGATAATTCAATTTTCTCCTAGTTCTCCTCCAAGGTATTTACTCACTCACTCTTTTTTCACAGGATTCCCTCTTTAATTCCAAAAACAAAACCATCTTTTTTACTCTATGATAACATGATCTACACCTCAATCCCATCTGCCTCTCTTCTGGTAAAAGGTAAAATTGCTACCAGTTGGTTTTGTGGCTTAAGGATGTGTTGTCACCTGGTCTCCTCCTGTTCCCTTCACTGCCTCCCTGGCACCTCATTTCACACATAGGCTGTAAGGATTTTTGTGTGTGGACCCTCCTTTTTCCTCTGCAGGTAAGGGATCCTCATCCCTGAGGAGGTTTTTATTCTGGAAACTGGGACAAAAGCAAAGGCTGTTGACCACAAAACCTCAGATTGTGCATTTTGTGCACTCTGGTGACCACTTTTGATGGAAATTTCCAGTTCAGCATCTTCTAGGGAACAATGCTTACAAATTTTTTGCTATTTGCATCTTCCACAACAGTTTTATAAAGGATGGTTCATCTTTGGCATATCTGTACTACTGTGTACCCACAGCTCTGAGAGGCATTTCTGTCATGGTCTTTCTTGCCTTAGACTTTTATCAGTCACAGCTTTGAGAAGTGAGCTCACTTGCAGTTATCTATAAAATTTAGGATTGTTTTTATTTTCCTTTCTTCTGCTTTCTGTTTTTACCAGGAGGAAAAAAAAGAAAAAGTACTTACATCATAGCAGAAAAATAAACAAAGATATAAAATTACCCTGAGAGGAGAAATTACAGCCTAAACCCACAAGTGGTATGTGATTTTATTTGCTCCTTGGTTTGAATGACCTCTTGCTGACAAACTCAAGGGCCATTATTGTGGAAACTTTCAGGCAAAAATGATGTCACCAGAAATCATTTTAATGGAGCCTCATCTTCACATCCTATTGATTTATCTGCTAAGTATGAAGGAAAATCAATAAGCAGAATAATTTTCACATCTTTTAAACTTCTAGAGTAGCCAAAAAATATTGTCTGGTGCAGACATGAATCATTGGAAAGAAAAACCATAGCTGTTGATAGGCATGAAAACATTTCTTTATATTAAGAAGATGATTTTTATGTCTTGCCTACCAGCTTTTGTTTGATGTATTTTTACTAAGGGGGAATTTCACACAGTGACAGCAGGGATAAAAAGCTTGAGGTTTTCCATATTAAAAAGGGAGATCATCAGAGAGCAGAAGCCAGGCCCAGTAGCCCAGGAGGAATACAGAGAATTTGTCAAAGGATCCATGGGTAAGGCTAGGAAACTTACAGCTCTTACAGAATTAAATATGGCCAGAGATGTTAAGGGAAAAATAACATTTATGGGTATGTCAGTGATTAAGGGAAGAACAGGGGGAAACCAGAAACCTTGGTCACCTGGATATAGAGAAGGCTGAAGGAGGCTGGAACTGTATCATCTTTAAGGTCCCTTGCAACCAAATCACTCTGTGATTGTATAATCCTGCTAAATCCATATAGATTAATTAATCGCAGAGCCATAGAATAATTTAGGTTGGAAAAGACCTTAAGATTACTGAGTCCAAACGTGTTTGCTTACTGAAACAGAAGACCTCAGCTGGCTTCTTTGCTACTTTTAAATGAGGAACTTCCTTTCAGAAACTGCTAATGGAAGATAGCTCTGGAATATTAATTCAGGGAAACCAAATTAGGAGCTTGATTTTTACTCTGGTTGTTTAGGGAGAGCAAGATGAAGGGATCTTAATGTGAGCTGTATTCCTCCTTCCCCTCCACCTGGCCACTTCAGTGGCATTGCACTCACATTACAGCACAGAACTGCAAAATAAAACAGATCATTAATTATCCCATAAACTCATCTAACTCCTGGACAAAGGTGTAAATTAAAATGTTGAAATATTTTATTTGCATGGAAAGTGCTTTATGTCTGCTGCCATTTCTTCCCTTCAGGCTAATTTCAATGTAGTTATCAGTGGGAGGAGTGCTCCTGAGAAACAACAGAGAAGAGTGGTTTTCCAGTTGAATCACAAGACATTGGAAGGTGAAATAAGGTATTTTTTGTTTTATGGAAAATACAGGTATTTGTGTTTTATGGAACAGTGGTTTTCCAGGTGAATCACAAAACATTGGAAGGTGAAATAAGGTATTTTGTGTTTTATGGAAAATACAAGGTGAATGTTTACCTTACATGGGTACTTTGTCCGATTATCTATAAAGACTAAATTGTTGTAGTTTGATTATTTAATGATCAATATGATCAAAATTACAATACATTAAATGCTATTTTGTGGGGATGTTTTTCTTAATATCAAGGAGTCCTTTAATAACAATCCTAATATATTTCTTAAAAATATTTCTTTCACCAGACAAGAAACACATTTTTCAATGTTTTCAAATAATTTGTGGGGTCTGTACCTTGTGACACCACATAGAGGATGAGCTTAGTTGCTTGTTATTTGAAAAGGTCAAATCTGTTTCCTAAGTCAAAGAGCTATTTTAATTATAAATATGTTATTATAAATATGCAAAAAACATTTAAAATGTGTGGTCTAGCTGCAACATTTGAATGCAGTCATAGACAAAATAATCTAGATAGTGATGAAGAGTAATTTTGGCCAGCTGGCTCCCTTGGGTGCCCATTTATTTTCACCACTCAGTTCACAGACACTGGCCTTCACCTCAGTCATCAGTTTGAATGAAAAGGAATAAAACCAAGGAAGTTTGATTTGCAAGTAATCATAGACTGAAACTTTGAAGCAAAATTTTGCAGCTTCATTCTGTGAATGAGCTGTCAGTTTGTCACCTCACATGGCCCTCTGTGGGGCTGGCTGGAAAAGGAGCAACCTTCCAGATCCTTCCAGATCCACAATATCCTAAAGGCATCTGCAGCTTGACCAGTAGCAGCAGATAATATTGTGTCAAATTCTGTTACATCATAGTTTGATAAAATTATTTTTCTAAGTATAGCAATTTTGTGTGCTGCTGAAGCCATGGATGCATGAATATGCATTCAAAGGGTAGTATTGTAAGAGAAAAAATAATGTTTTCTATGAGTTCAAGTGGGAACTCTTCTCCAAAACCCTTTTCACTTCCAAAAGGGTGTATTGGAGTGTGATGTCTGCACACCCAACTCTTCCATTTTTCCACTCCCCAAACTCAGAGGATGCAGGCTCTGAATTTTACCAACAACTTTTACAACAGGCTCAGCTCCAAGCAGTTTGTGTCCTCTTGGCCACTTGCCAGATTAAAAGCATTCCATGTTTCCTCACAAGCACTGACCTCCTCAGCAGCCTCCAGCTGTGCCTGCTTATCCTGTGCAGAGGATAAAAACAAAGCTTACTGCTTCTCTGCCTGCATAAACTCTTTACTGCAATTATGCTCCTCTGGCAGATGAAACACCTCACTAATTCAGAAAAAGAATTTTTACATGAAGGGCACATCTTCCTCAAGGCTTTCCAAACTGAATTAGTATTCAATTTAAATCTTTCTTCACCTCCTAATCTTTGAAAATCTAATCATGCATTTTTCCTTTCATTGCATTACCGCATCAAAACAAAATTTGTTGTAGATACTTATTCTAAATTCACTGTCTTTGTTTTCAATAACATTATCTTGAACAGCCATAGTTTCTAGAAACCTCATCTGTAGAGTCTTTTCTTGTCCTTTTAGTTTAAATATCTATTGGCGTATTGGCGGTTTGTTTTGTTTTGTTTTGTGGTTTTTGGTGGGGTTTTTTTTGTTGTTGTTGTTTTTTCAGGGTTTTTTGTGCAGGTTTTTTGTGGGTTTGTTTGTTTTTATTTCATGGTTTTGTTTGTTTGTTTAGGCGGGATTTTGTTTTGTTTGCTTGTTTTTGTTGTTGTTGGGTTTGGGGGTTTTTTTGGTAGAAGAATAATGAAGCCTTTTTCAAATAAACTACCAGCCAAGGACAATGTAAATTGGCTTAAGCAGATTGATTTCATCAGGGAATTGTAAAATGCTCTCTGGGTATATTTACAACTGTTACCTCTATCAGCTTTATACAATCTTAATTGTGTATCGACTTCTGAAGAAAATTCTGCAAGGTCAAACTCCAGTCAAAACTTTGAAGAGTATCTGAAGATATTAATATTATTTATCAATTTTATAAGTATTTGGTAGTTATGGTAATGAATGGACTCAAAAGGTTCAATCTTACAGGTGCTTTCAGCAGATATGCAGCAAATCAACAATGTTTTAATGATTGTTCTTACTGTTAGTGCAGAAATTAGTGATGATTTGCTGTATCTGAACTGACCTCCAAATGTTTAGCCTGGGATTGTGGAGTAGCCCTTGAACTGAGCAATTTAGAATGGAGAAGATATTCAACCCTGATTTTTGAGGAGAACCAAGGGCAGGAGTTTTGGGACAACCCAGCCCCAAAAGCTGCCTCAGGTCTTCTGGCTTGTCTGAGCTCTGGGCAAAAGGTGGGAGCTCAGCAGGCACTCCTTCCTTTCCTTCTGTTTTGCAGCTACGCCGTGTTACTCTGGACATGGAAATAACAACTTGGTTTGAGAGAATGTGTCACTGATCCCTGCATTTCCCAAAATCATCAATACCCCTCATAAGTAACAAAGCTAACTGTAAAATCACAGAAGAAATCTAGGGGAAAAACCCCAAAAAGAATCCTGTAGTAAATGATGGGCCATTTACAGAAGAATGTGGGTTCCTCCCCGAAATAAAATCTTTTACAGGTTTCAAAGGTCCTGCTAATATGGTAAAGAGAGATAGATATTTGCTAAAACCTGTATCATGTCCATTTTATTCCTTGCTGACAAAAGCCCATTAACAGTCTTGACAAGTTACAGTTTTTATGTGTTCTAAATAAACCTCCTTCCTGCCTTATCTTGGTTGATTTTTAATGGGCTCAGCCTCAGAGATGGCCTTTTCTATTATTAGGGTCAGAGTCAGGGAAAGCAGAGCTGCCATGGTCACTTGACATCTCCTAGGATGAAACCCAAAAAATTACAGTGGGGATGGTTTTTTTCCATCTCTAATTTGAGATTCCAGAGTTTCTCCTTCCATGTGCAACAGAGCGTTTCTGTCAATGGATTAAAGGTTTTTTCTTCCAGCAGTGCCCATGCTGGGCTAGTGGCAAGGCAGGTCAAGGAGCTTGGACATTTCTGGAAAAGCCATTCCATAATATTAAAAGTTTGTGAGAGTTTGTAGGATTTTATCAGTGAATCCATCAGTAAGTCTTTCAAGAAGGAATAACTTTTAGACAGTAGTTCATGAGGAAACTGATGATCATAAAGCAAAGGAAAAAGAGGAGATTTTGCAGCTCAGATCTTTGTTTGAAATTATCTGAAGAAATAAACACATTTTCCCCAGGCGGCTGTTTAAAATGTATTAGAGTACCTGCTTGCATTATTTATCTCATTTTGGTGTCTGAGTTGATTGTGCTGGCTAACTCTTCCAAGCAGGATAGGAAGTTCTGATTAAACCATGTGTGCCTCACTGCCTTTTTCAACTCAACATCAACTGTACAGAAGCAGTAGATATGTGCAATCATCTTTTCATCATTTGTGAGCCACGGTTTATTCAATCTCCATTTCTATTTCAGTCTGTCTTAAACAAACACAGCCTATTTTTCACATTGTATTTGAAATATTTCATGATACTTGAGTCTAGATTTATATCCTGAAAAGCCTTGGAAAATGATACAAAGGAATTTCAAATCTTGTATTTAGTTACAACTGACAAATTTTGGGGCAGATTACCATTTATTCCTATGTAACAGTGATTATGTCTAATCCTATATTTTCTTGGACTATTTTTAATTATAAAAAATCTAGTAAATTAATAAAAATAATTCATTCATTCATGTGCTAGACAGTACTTTTCAGCAAATATTTCTTACACTATCATTGACTGAAAAGAAGTAGCTCCATGAGGTCCCTGAGGAATTTCTCAGATTTATATATTTATTTTTCCAAACAGCTGAGAACAATGCAAGACTCCTGTCTAGTGTCTGTTGAAGGGAAAGGAAAGGTTCTTCTCTGTATGTGACAAAATTTTCTATATTCTACCAAAGAGCTCTCAAACAAGGTATTGTGAGAATATCCCCAAATGCTGCCTCTTAGCTGGTTTGTATAAAAATATTTTTGTGCTCTGTTTGGCATCAAAACTATTTTTCTGAAATAGTGACATCAGTAAGAAGCCCTGCACTAAAAATTAGAGGTATTTCATAAAGCTGAAGGAAAGCCAGTCAGGAAATCAGAAATATTAGACAAAAAAGGGCTTATGTAAAGATATCAACACCTCAAAGATTTCTTTGTACATGCTCAAGAGATGCTCCAGTTAAAAGAATGGATTCACAGAGCTGACACTTATGGTCTTTAAAGGATCCTAGTGAATTTGTGAAGTCTGTAGTTCATGACAAAGCCAAATTTAAACCTGAATGCAATTAAGAAATGGTTAGAGATCTCCTACTGAGAGTCTTGATAAAAGATACGTCATAAAAATCAGTATTGTGAATGTGAAATTGCTAGAATGTTGTGGCTCAGAATTGTTTTGGTACCTATTAAATGGGTTTTAGTCAATCTGTGCACTGGGATCCAGATAAATAGATTCTAAATCCAGATCCACAGGAGGACCTCAAAGAAGGTAAGGCTTGCCATATTCCATTAGCAATGAAAATGAAGTTGAAAAATTCACGTTCAAGGTAATTGCTAAGGATTTGGTGAGGGACCACCACCAAGGTAATCACCCTTCACATGCAATTTGTGATCAAACCTCTGTTCAAATCAGTGGAACCCTGTTGATTTACTGTGGTTAGGCATTTGTGGTAGATATTTAAAATTCAATTAATAGATGCAGAGAAAAATAATTGTGTAGTTCACGCAATCTGCTACAGGAAGGTTTACAAGTGATTTGGAGCAAGTGACAAAGGAGAAAGCTCATGCCTTTTTCTCCTGTATTTTGTTGAGTGGCCAATAACACTCATCCGGAGAGAAAGTCAGAGAAGGAGTTGTTTTTGCAAGGGCACTTAAATTCTAGGTAAGGAAATACACCAAGGCATAGAGAGGGCCACAGTGGAGGTGAAACACTGCAGAGTGTAGTGTGGTGTGGTTTGGTTTAGCTGAATGGTAATTGAGGCCTCTCCATGCTTGTCTGAGAAAATATTAACAAACACAGAATTGTCTGCAATGGTTTTAGAGAACAGGACATTTAGAATAATGTATTATGAATATATATTGAGAGAAAGAAAGCAGCATCATCAGTTTTGCTTATCAGCTGGGGTTCTGCCCAATATACTCATAAAAATGATGAGGCTGTCTTCCTGCCTGGCTGCAGCAGATGTGGGGAGCATGACTGACACTCCTTCCATGCCATTATCACAGACAGATTGCTATCAGAGAGTCAATCTCCTCCCAGCCTTGCAATGTGTCTCCAGGCTCTGACAGCACAGACATCAGGCATATTTTAAGCTGCCTGTAGATTCCAGAATGAATGAGAGATTTAATATGGGAAAATGTTCACTGATAAAAGGGACTTATTTACCATGCCCACTCTGCGCTGCATTCCAAAAGAGGCAGATAAAAAGCCAGAAATAATAATAAAGAAAATGTATAGGGGGATTTATTCATATGTGATTTTGTCCATCACCAGGAAAATGTTTTCCTCACTACAGAACAGAAAACTAGGAGAAGGGGGTGAACACAAAATATGTTCTGCTAAGCAGAATTTGGAGAAGAAGAAGAAATAATTTATAGAGAGAGTAGTAATGTTTGTGAAGACCACCTGTAACCCAATCTGTTATCAATGAGCACAGGAGCCCTCTCAGATATGGGAGGGGAAAGGTTTGATGCCAGCTGATAAGGAAAGGTTGGATATTTTACTTCTCCAGATGTGTTACTGAAAACCTCTGCTGCTATCACAAATAAGCTGAATTTATGTCTGTAAGTATAGTACCAAAAATGCAACACAGATCACATAATCTTGTTTTCCAGCCAGACCACTTAGCAATGCACATAAAAATATCACATAAAAGGAGTCTAATGCCTCAGATCTTTACAAATGTCTAACAAATAACAGTTTGAGAGAGAGGAAAAACATTATGCATAAAACATCATCAATATATGTTGCCTTATTCAAAGAACATATTTATGTATTTTGGACATTTGCATTTTACAGTTTGCCATGAAATATTCTCTTTCCTTGGTTACAGAGAAGAGGCAGACAGCTGGTGGAGCCACAGATATAAGAATATTTTCCCTTTGAAATGCCTTTGACTGTTGCCTTCCACGGGGACAGAGATCAGCTGGGAGACGGAGCAAAGTTTATCTGTGCTGTGTCAGCCTGTGGCAGAAGGATGTGAATTCTTGGAAGCACTTCTCTATAGAGGTGCAGCATTAGACATATGCCAGAGATATGCTCTGGAAGAGGGAAAATGTTTAAAAATCACTTTTCAGCATGATCCCCCTATTGTTGGATTTTGCATTTTTTTTGTGAGCCTCAGCTGAATCCTTAGCATTGTCTTAACCCTCCCATTGTGGGAGAGAGGACAGGGGAAAGACTTGATTAAAAAACAGTTGTAAATATTGTTTACACTTTTTTATTCCAAATTACGAAATTATGCTTTATCATAATTATAAATTTAATAGATTGCTGAAGAGAAGTGGTGGAATCACCATCTCTGGAAGTGTTCAAGAAACAGAGGCTCTGATGCTTATAGGCATAGTTTTGGTAGTGTTAATTGTTGGACTCGATGATCTTGGAGGTTTTTCCAACCTTAATAATTCCATATCAAGAATTATTTACGTATATAATTTTATTTTTATACATATATACATATATACATATATACATATATACATATACACACACATATATATGTATGTATAAAATATATAATATATATAATTTTATACAATTATATATAATTATATCTATAATATATAAAATATATATAATTATATCTAACATATATAAATTATATCATTTACATATAATTTATATATTATACAATCATTACATAATCTATTTAATTTATAGAATTATATAAATAATTATAAATTAATAATGATTATTAATTAATAATATAATTAATTATAACTAAATAATTATATAAAGTAATATATAATTATATATGATAGATAATTATATGTATTAATAAAATATTTATATTTGATCTATTAAAAAGTGGTAAAAGGAAGGTCACATTGCATGCTGCCCCTTTTCATGCATTCAAAAGAAAACTTAGACAAGTTAAAGTAAAATTTTTTGGGCAGAGAGGGGTGAACATTATTATGAGGAAAGAGACCATAACTGTCTGCTTGTAGATTAAATCAAAGAATAGGTTCATCATTTTTCCCTGTGGCAATTTAATTCACATTTTGCACTGTTCAGGTAGAAGCATATTAATGTCAAATTACAGCCAGCTAGTCATTGTAATGCAGTGAATAACTAATTCCATTGTTAAAATGTATCAGTGGTTCTCAGCCAAGGATAAATGACGTTGCCTTTTCTATGCATAAGGAAAAATCCTCAGTGCAGTCAGGAGACTGATGAATGTTAAAGATACTCTGTCTTCTTCGAACCCAAATCCTCATCTGATTGCTCATGCCCACCACTCCTGCCAGCCAGGCCTGTTAAAAAGATAATTTCAAAAATTCACAAAGGAAAAGTTCTGTTTCTGCATGTCATGCTGGCTGTTGTGTTCATTTGTCAGGCCCCTGCATGCTGCTTTCACCAATCTCCCTGTGCATTTAGCAGAGTGGTTCCACACCTTGGTGACAGCCAGTTCCTGGGGGCTGCACAGACCCATGGAGTGATGAGGAGGAGAGCATTTAAAAGGACTAAGAGATGGGAAATACAAAATTTCATGGTCACTGGAAGCAGGGAAAGGTCCTAAAATCAGCTCCTTGAATGCAGTTTCCTGCTCTTCTCCAGTACTGGGGATCAGTGCTCTGTGCTGGGTTGCAGTGAGGCTCAAAACCAGCAAAAACTGAATTCCTTCTTCTCCTTCCTCTACAAGAAAATGGCATTTGACTTTGCAGGAGGAGGGGAGGACAGTGGCAAAAGAAAGCCAGAAAATTGATTTTACCTGCTGCAGGTCATTCCAGTGTTATTTAGCATTAAGCACAGCACAGTCCTTCAGAGGGCCAAAGCAGCTTTCCAAGATACCTTTCCAAGAAGATATTAATTTTTAAAAATTAAACTCCATACATATTTTGTTCTTGCTCTCACACCTGCCATTATAAAGATCCATATGTATGTATATTTTTAGTCCCTGTGAGCTAATGGATACTTTTATTTCTTGTTCTGAATCTCAATAGCCAGAAGGACTCTGCTCCTTCACTCCACTGTTGTGAACCCACAATTTCTGGCTGGACTAGACACTTAGAGGAGCTGGAGAGGTGTTGAACAGGGTGCTTTGGCTGTACAGAAGAATGGCACATCAAATCTTCTGGGCTACCTTAAAACCATGGCACCTGAGCCAGCTCAATATCTTGAGATATGTTATTAACAAGGAAATGAAGTCCAGAGCTAATGGCAAATTTTCTATTTCTCATCAGTCCACTTTCCCCATATTTATTTTCCCTTTATTTCGTTCTCTCACTTTCTGAAGATGTTTTGAAGGACATTTAGGCTTGGAAAATCTTCCCTATTGCCCAGTTGGCTTTTGCTCATACAAATGTAGGCGCAAAATAGCTTAGGAAAATTTCCTTTGCCATGGAAAATTCAAATAATGAACTTGTCAATTACTAAAAATGATTAAATATTTTTCCTTAACAGTTAGGCTTTAAAAGAAAAAATGTTGCAGCATTATCATATCACTGGAAATGGAGAGAAAACCCTTCCTTAAACAGTACAGCTAGAGGTGATATTTCCATCTGTTCTACTATGGAAAAGAAACTTGTTCAGGAGTGGAGGATTTGCTGCTTTTCAGGAAAAGATCAGGTAAGGTCACAAAAATGTCTCAGAGGCTAATCTCATGGGTGGTTTATTTATTCCTCCCTAGCAGTGGCAGGTCAAATCTGCTTAGCTTAAAAGTCTGGAGTACAGGGTAAGTTTTCTGTCTTTGTTTTGATTTCACCTCCACAAATTAAGCTGGGGTTTGAAAATCACTCCATTTCCTTTCTCCATTGAAGATTCTTCCACATGAGTCTGCCTGACTCTTTTGTTCTCCAGGCAGAAATACAGGTAAAATATAGCAGATGTAAAAGCTAACAGTAATTCCTTCTCTGGCTGAGGGGACTCCCAGGAGCCATCCCTCTCACAGCCTCCCTGATACCTGTCAGACTCTCCAACAGCTGAAGCAGTTCTCATTGGTTTTGTCTTTATTCACTCAAACTGTAAAAACCTCACAAAACCAGCTTTTCTTACCCTGTTTGGAGCTGTATGTGCTGTAGTTTTTAATCACCACTGTAAGCATTTCCTGAGGTGCCTTTGCACATCTTGGGGCCTGCACAGATATTTCCAGGTCTAATGCATTCTGCTTTAATATATGGTAGTCACAATTCTCTATTAAATTTCCTGCCACTTTTCCTGTCATATTATTCTGCAGAAGTTCCTGTTTAAATTCAGCATGACTGTTCACAGAAAGTGGCACTGCTCAGCATAAGTGAAGACTAGCAAACTTTGACAATAGAAATTGGAGTAGTCCATTTACTGCTGCAATTCCAAGAAGCCTGTCTGCATTTCCTGGGCTGGGCTATTTCTGATCTCCTACTTTCAGCAGGTTCCAGTAATTTCAAGATAGGTCCCAGTAATTCCAAGAAATTCTTCATTTCTCTGCTGAGAAATAAAAGCTGAGTTTCCTACCACAAGAAAATCAAGACTCCTTCTCATGGGAATAAAGATGTGGTATCCACCCATTGTGGATGGAAGAGGGACTGGAGTCTAAGTATGAAAGAGAAAGTAGATAACATTGTGAAAATTGTCTTCTTTCTATTTTATCTAACTTCAAATGCAACTCTGAAAGTCAAAAGAATTCAACAGATATGGCCAGACTATGGACATTCACATCCTTTTTCTTGCTCAGTTGGTGAAAACCTTTCTGTCAAAAGCATATTTCCATTTCAAAAAAAAATTGCTACCCAAAGAAAATTTTTCATTTTATCCTTTTTTTCTTTTTTTAGTATTAGCCTTTTAGTCCCATTCTCTAGATTGGAGTCTGCACTTTATTCACCAACCATCTCCAATGCCACATAGCAATGACTGACAACAGGAGATGCAATAATAATCGGATATAATTTTGCTTTTATCTGATGGGATAAGTTTTCCCCACAGCAATTGTATTGTTCCATGTCAAATATTTCTATGTTTTTCTTGCTAATGGAAGTACTTTGGATAAATATGATGTTGGCAGTTTATGTTTTTACAAGTTCTGCCTAAATTGATTTGTTAAAAGAACCAATATTATTTTACTGTATTTTACCTTCTGGTACAATGTTTCATGATATCCTGTTGAACATAACAGTCTTAACTATGCATCATTTAATGCAAATATTGCTGCTTAGGGTGATGGGCACATTTTTAAGAAAGATATATCAAAATGAAAGCTGCACTTTTAGGGCTATTACATTGCATTATCTCAAGAAATAGAACACAATGAAATTGAGTTTTTTCCATGGATTTTAAATGTGGTTTTTTAAAAGTTCTAACAACTCCACAGAAGTGGAGATTTCTTCTTTATTTTTATAAGAAAAGTCAGACTTTACAAACCCATCCACAAGTTCACACACAGTCAGAACGTTGTTCTGAACAGAAATACTTTGTCATACTCCTGTAGCACCTACGAATTTCACTCCTGTACCCTCTGTTCCTGCTTGTCTGACTCAGTGTGAATAGTGTCAATCCTTGCTCAGGGCTCTCTGATTCTTGGGCAAATCTTCAAGTTTTGACTCAACCTGCCCAACTTTCTGCAAATTCTGCCCTTGATGGAAAGGGCCATGTTTTGGGGAAAGAGAGGGGATAAAATACAAGAGCTGCATCTGTGCTTTAAAAGGTGACTGTGCTGTGAAATAACAGGGCTAAAAATAGGTATACAGTGGAAGTTTGCTGTTTATATTTCTAAAGGAGCATATTTTTTAAAATTCTGGGCCGAGACTCTCATAGATAACCAAACTTTTGAATCCCTGCACACAAACCAAACATTACATTCACTCCTCTAGAAAATAACCAACATTCACTCATCACCTTTAGCACTTGTCTTAGGGTCTGCAAGCTGAAAAACATTTATGTTACTCCTGGAAGTTTAGTCAAACGTGAAGCAAATCACTAAATCTACAAACACCACTTCAGGTACATTCCCCAGCCTATGCAGGATTTTAAAAGAAATAATAAAATACAATTTCTGGTGCAGGGAGTTCAGTTTACCATGAAATCAGGAGTTCAAAGTGCTGCTGTCCAGCAACCACTGACACGTGTGAACTTGTCAAGATGAGAGCTTTGAAGAGGGACAGAAAGTTTAGTAGATTGGCATTGCAAAGCAATTCAAACTGATAAATGGCTTGCCTGTCCTTCCTGTAACAGATAATGTCCATTCTTATTCCATAATTTCTCATTTTCAATTATATTATTCACTTTCAGTGCAAAAATTACACTCTTTTTAAAAACAGAATTGCAATTGCACAATTTAAATTTAGACACATTTAAAATGGAGAAGCATTTCAACATTTTTTTCTCAGAATGTGCTTTGAAATGTCTGGGAAATTGCCAGGGCAGACCACTTTTTGTAAACAATGTTAATAAAAGCTAAATAAAAGCCCTATAATGAAATTTGGCTGAACTGGGAAGCATTTATCTGTATTCTTTTATGAAGACTGCAGCATGGCTCTATAGAAAAAAAAAAAAAAAAAGAAAAAAAAGAAAAAAAAAAGAAAGGAAAAAAAGAAAGAATGAAAAAGGGCAAAGGAAGACCAACCCAAAAGCTTGTCCAATAAGCTGAAAATAACAGTTTTCCCACCAGGTTAGGCAAGTAAGAAGGTTAAATATCACAACAGGAAAAAGCTGTCTAAACTACCAGACACTTTTAGCTGAGAGTCCTTAGGGAATATTTTTAAAGGGTATGTCAAGTAAAAATAACATAATCCCAGTGGAGGAGTCAGTGCAGAGAAAAAAAATGAAGAAAAGGGAGAAGAGAAGAGAAGAGAAGAGAAGAGAAGAGAAGAGAAGAGAAGAGAAGAGAAGAGAAGAGAAGAGAAGAGAAGAGAAGAGAAGAGAAGAGAAGAGAAGAGAAGAGAAGAGAAGAGAAGAGAAGAGAAGAGAAGAGGAAGAAAAAAAAGAAAAGAAAAGAAAAGAGAAGAGAAGAGAAGAGAAGAGAAGAGAAGAGAAGAGAAGAAAAGAAAAGAAAAGAAAAGAAAAGAAAAGAAAAGAAAAGAAAAGAAAAGAAAAGAAAAGAAAAGAAAAGAAAAGAAAAGAAAAGAGGAGAGAAGAAACCCTTATTAGCTCCCTCTAGGTGTTAGGGAGGAAGGAGCAATTGCTTTGATTCATAATCAGGAAAATCAAATATGCTTTCTCTCCTCATTTCAGATTACTAAAATATCTTTATATTATCATTTCTTTTTCCAACAAGATTCTCTAGCCTGATAACTGCATAACAAGAAACATCATCCAAATGAAGAAGACATGGATTGGAAAAGATCCCTGGGTGACAGAAATAAATGATCCAGGGAGATGGGATAAATATTAATTAGTTGCATTTTTCAATTTCTGAACTCAACCAAAGTGATATTAATTAAAAAAAAATATATATATAAAGGAAAAAAAGAGTAATATTAATACTTGGAAAGTAACACTTTGGAAGAGATAGTTATGTTGGAAAACTGCTTCCATATAATGGATTATACAGATAATTACCCATATTACAGCAAAAAGAGAGAGTTTTTATTTTAAATAGAGGTGGATAACACATGTTCATCTTTCATTAGTGGGATGTTGCCAGATGACAACCAATGCCAGGGGATTTTTCAGAGAGTTCAACTTTGTGATAAGGAATTTTTTAAAAACAAAATCTTCTGTTCTTAGTCTGAAGTATATTGCAAACATTATTAAAGACTCACAAGCCTAGGAGAAGCCCCGTGATTGTCAGAAATGCTGACTTGAGTGATGTAGAGGCTTGGTGTCTAAATGCTGAAGTATCACCATATTGAAGGTGACACATCAAAACAGAATCAATAATAAAATGCCAGAGAAAATGTTTCCAGTGAAGATACTTGAATATTTCAGTGTGGCTGCAGTGAAGTCAGTTGGCACAAACTCAGGAAATGCTTTTCTGAAATGACAGACTGACCAAAAGCACTTACAGGGTCCTTAATGTGCATATTTTATGATAGAGAGCATTATGAAAACCTGGATAAATTACCATGGGTAATCTTTAAAAATATATTAAATATAATAGTGAATCTTTCTTTATAGCCAGTAAGAATGATGTTTCATTCTATGTAATTTTTGAAATCCACTGACATCCTGCAGTGTTGGCAATTTGTGGTATTGAAGGCCAGGAAATTCAACATCTTTGGCTACTGACATAAGAACAATTCAACAACATGCAAGCAGCCTTGTTCAGCTCAGTGAAGGGGAAGCTGCATGACAAGAAAATCATTGCAATCTCTTATAATCAGGAAGATGGATACAGCTTTGCTGGCATCTGGTGAAAGGCTATTCAGGAGCAGGCTGTACATCCCTTCTTCAGGGCATTTATTAAACAGTTTGTCAGATGAGATGGAGCTGGAGCAGAATCCCAGACTGGTCCATTTTGGATTTCCAACTGCAACCAACTCACAGATGGAATAAAGAGCAGAAAACATTCTGCAGTGCAGCAGCCAGAGGCCCTAATGAAATGTGGCACATTAATTTCTGAGCTATGAAATTATATAATCCCAGTGGATTTACATTTCAAATTCAAGGCTCACAAGGAGGATGAGACAGTCTCTTCTGTGGAAGTCTGTTTACTTCACACATTGCTTGTGGCTGGGTTTTGACTCACATAATCATCTCTGGGAGCAACCTCTTACCTGAGAAATGAAGTAATGAATTATTGCTCCTGAACTATTGCTTGCATTTGTCCAAAGATATCCAAGAAATGTCAGCCTTGTTGCTTTATGAAATGGGCCAAAGGGCTGATATAGAGAGATAAACGGACAAACAGACAGGCAGACAGACAGCAAGATATGCAGAGTCCAAGTCTGATCTGACAAAAAGCCCTAGAAGAAAATACCAGTAATTCATGCCTTGTTTTCTTCTTAAACCCATCAGTGGAGGTGGGGAATAAATTTAATATCATTTTCTGAAGAATTAAATTCAGGTGCCTCTGATTAAAACCTCTCAGCACTTTAGGCTGGGGGTACCCACAGCCCTTTTGGGATGCTTTCCTCACGCTGTCAGCTGCCTCACCTCACACCAGGTTTATTCCAATGCCTGATACACATTCATGAGAGCAGTGATTAATTCCCATTTGAGACTGTAGATACAGTGAACATGAATGATATCAGCAGGAATCAGATCAATTTTCAGTGTCCCAAAGCCCCCAGTAGCTTTGGAGCAATCAGATGGGTCAGGACTCGGTTTTCAGCACTAAAATGTGCAGGCATTTCTTTCATCTTTACAACATGAGCCACACAACTGTCCTGGACCTTCTTACAGGCAGATAATCCAATTCTCCTGCCATGTGGCCAAGCTCAGGGCCTTCCAGAAGCTCAGTGCCTTTCTGAAACTCAGGGCCTTTCTGAAGCTCAGGGCTATTCTGAACCTCAGGGCCTTTCTCAAGCTCAGGGCTTTCCTGAAGCTCAGTCCCTTTCTGAAGCTCAGTGCCTTTCTGAAGCTCAGGGCCTTTCTGAAGCTCAGGGCCTTCCAGAAGTTCAGTGCCTTTCGAAACTCAGGGCCTTCCAGAAGCTCAGCGCCTTTCTGAAGCTCAGTGCCTTTCTGAATCTCAGTTCCTTTCTGAAGCTCAGGGCCTTTCTGAATCTCAGTTCCTTTCTGAAGCTCAGGGCCTTTCTGAAGCTCAGGGCTTTCCAGAAGCTCAGTGCCTTTCTGAATCTCAGTGCCTTTCTGAAGGAAGCTCAGGGCTATTCTGAATCTCAGTGCCTTTCTGAAGCTCAGGGCCTTTCTGAAGCAGAGCAACAGAATCCAATTCCTCTGGCCTGAGCTGGCTCTCACTGCACTGAGAGTGGCAGGTTTCCCTCAGGCACTATAATTTCCATATTTGCTTGTCTTTTGTTACTGGTTTGGGGTGGATTACTGTGATAGAAACATGAGCATTCCACAAAAGCAGCAGCTTCATGAAGGATGTGACAGTCAGGCAATGTTTCAGGCTGACACAATGAATTACTCAGATTACATATTTACAATAGTTTTGACTTAGTGTTTTTCCCAAAACCAACATGAGGCAGGATGTAAAATTGTGTGCAAGGATTTGGGCAGCTCTAAACAGCATTCAGATATGTCACTCACCAACACATTCTTTGCAGTCTGACTTCAATATTCTTGACTTCAAATTCTTCTGAAAGCTTCTCAAAAACAGGTGAGTTTTTTCTCTGGAAACATAACCCAGGAAGTAAAAGCAGTCAACAGTGCACGACAATGAAGCAGAATTATTATGTTGAGATAATGAGGTTAATTTATCAGAAATCATAGCAGGGAAGAAGGAAGGAAGACAGATTTGGGTATCCTTGGACAGAACTCTGTGGAGAAATAAATACAGAATTCATTTCAAATTTCCAGAAAGGATGATTAATGTAGGAATTTAGATTCCTTAATATATCAATTTTAAGTTTGGCTGTTGGATTTTACTCTTCCTTCTTCCCAGAAACAAGGTCTTTAATGTTCAGTTAAGACACTGGGAGAAGTCCTTGCTGTTTAGCAAGAATTAATCACCCTATGTCCCCATTTTTTACCTAATTTCAAATTTCTAGTCAACTTCCATTTTTTCTTTTTCTATTTTTTGGCTTATATTAGAAAGAAAAAAAGATTTTTCAAAAATCAACCCCTTAATAATGGCCTACTTTACAGATTAATGAGGAGTTAACATTCTTTCTATAATACCTCTCAGGTAGCTTTGATAGTTTTTCAATACAGAGGAAAGCTTGGAAAATGACAGCATATATCAAGTGATTCTCAGTCAAAAATGAAAATAAGAATTAATAAATACTAAAAGACATACATTACAAATCTGGCATCTCTATACATTCCTTTTTTTGCCAAGCCTTGATTTAATGCAGGGCATGACATATGAAAAAAGCAAATATATTTATATATATATAGAGAGAGAGCTGTCTCTTGATCCATTGATAGATATGACATATGAGATCAGAGGTTGTTTCTTAGCTGTTATCTATAAAAGCTCAGCTGAAGCTGGACCACAAGTACATTAATCATTCATGTTCAGGTACAGACAGACATGCTGTGAAACATTTTTATCTTTTCCCTAAAAATAATGTTCAGATATCTCCCAGCCTGTGTGACATATGCAAAATGTCTTAGATACTAGCCAATAATAGTCTTTGTCTATTTTTGATTTAATTTCATGTTGTACAATATTATTTTACCCAATGACAACACTGTATGAAATATTTGCTTATTAATTCTGGATGGAAACATGAGACCCATGAAGTCACTGGTAAAATACCAAAACCCCAAGATTAAAGTGCAGGAACAAGTTCTAATGCTTAGGATGGAGACTAAATCTTGATCCACGTCTGTAACTCAGATGAAGAATTTGAAAATTGCAATATGGATAAAAGATATGGGGGAAAAAAATAAACTTAAATAATATAAACTTAGAAAACTTAAGAATATAAACTTAAAATTATCTTTTTTTCTTCTACAAATAGAAACCTAGGGGGGAAAAAGTAAAAAAAAAAAAAAAAAAGTAAAAAAGTAAAGTAAAAAAACAAGGAAAGATCCCCATGTTTAGTGTTCAGGGTCTACTGGTTCCATCAAAGTCACTTGGCACCAGAGCTATTAAAATCACATTCACAGTACTGCTCATTTCCAAATTATTTAGCAGAACCACACACTGCCTCTTATAATAAATAATGATTATTTTCTCTGTCATTTAACAGATGGAAAAGTCGAAATAGAAAGAAAAGCAGATTCATCCCAAGATGAATCTTTTCAAGAGAAAAAGGAAAGGAAAGGAAAGGAAAGGAAAGGAAAGGAAAGGAAAGGAAAGGAAAGGAAAGGAAAGGAAAGGAAAGGAAAGGAAAGGAAAGGAAAGGAAAGGAAAGGAAAGGAAAGGAAAGGAAAGGAAAGGAAAGGAAAGGAAAGGAAAGGAAAGGAAAGGAAAGGAAAGGAAAGGAAAGGAAAGGAAAGGAAAGGAAAGGAAAGGAAAGGAAAGGAGAATGGAAAGGAAAACAGAATGGAAAAAAAAGGAAAAAGAAGAAAAGAAAGAAGAAAAATATGGAATCCAGTTATTCCCTACTGTTAAAAAATGTAACTGCATGAAAATTTGCAGCCTCCTGCAATGAGAGCCTTGCTGCACCCTCTTGGAGCACCCATCCATGCCTTCAGCAGCACAGCTGCCCCAGCAGTTCTTTTTTTGCTGAGAATCCAAGGAGTTACCCTTTGGGCTGCTGTGGGGCAGAGCTGGCAGGCTGATTGATAACAGAGCCCTTTTTAATGTTGTGGTGCCACTCTTTGCTCTGCCCTGAGCAGCTCCAAGCAGCCCAGGGACCCAGGGCATGCCTGAGCACTCCAAATGTTCAGCAATAAAAATACCAAGGATTATTTATAGCGAGATTCACCCAGCAAAGAATCAGTGTGCTGGAGTGGCCAGGTGGAAGGAAGGTAAGAAGCCATGAGATTTGCAGCTCTCTGCAAATAATTCCAAAATATCTCACTTCAGTGGATTATCCTGTGTGATGCTCTGCCCATTAGAGAGGAATCTCACCCAATATGAAAGGCTTTCATCACAATTTTAGGCTGAAGTATTAAGATATACTTAAATATATTTTAATCAAAAAATTTGTGCTGTAAATAACTCAAGACTGGCAAATCCTGATGACAATGCCCTCTAAATTCTTCACATTTTTACACCTGTGCAGTTACAAATGACCTCTGTTGGTAACATGTATTGATTTCAAAGCTCCATTTAAAAGGAGGTGAATCCAAAAGTGTGTCAAAAAGCACCATATTTTCCAGAGATAATGGAGAATGTTCTTTGACTAAAATAAGTTTTTTGCTGCTCTGTCACTACTCTGTTATATATGTGCCTCATGGCACCTATTGTTGAGCTAAAACACTCATTCAACATTTCACTGCTTAATGTAATTTTTTTAATAAGATCATTTATTTTTATTACTGATCATTCAAGTAGAATTTATAAGTTGTATTCCCCTCACCATTCCCAAACACAGTTATCTCTCAAAGGTAAAAAATCTCAGAATGGGTATAAAAGTTGAATTACACCAATATGTTTTTATTCTGCTCCAGCTCTTTCCCCACTGTTCTACAATTTAAATTCTATGTGGAATATAACATTGAAGAAATAAATCTTACAGTGTTTAATCAGAGAAGATTCAGGGAAATAAATCACTAAGGAAACAGTGAAACATCTTCTTGCAATAAATGCATAAAGGAAAAGGAAAATCCTCAGACAAATGGATAGTTCTGTGGAAATGTTTTTCTTATTTTAACAAGCAAAAATTAATTTTCATGTCGTAGATCTGACTCTGCCTGTTCATTTGTGAGTGCATGGGCTGGGGCTGCTTAAGGAAGCTGAGAAAAACTGAAGGAAAAGGAAATATCTGAGATCATGGGGTGCTCAAGCATCAGCAAAACCTCTCAGTCTGACAGAGATGCTCTCTAAATATTTTGTGGTTGCTGTGTTACCAAGGGAATTGTAAAAGAAAGAGACTTAAAATATTTTTTTTCCAGTAGAACAACTTATGTCATAAAGTTTGCTATTGCAAAATCTGCTGTCTATAATTTTGTGGGCTGAAATTTATTGTTCCAGCAAGAAACACTCCCAAACTGCAAGTTGTGCTATCACAAATATCATTGCTAACAATAATCAGAAAATAAGTAAGCAAATACCCCACCATGAATAAAGGAAGAATTCACTCTCTGGAATTAATCTTACTGCAGAATAAATAAAGACTTCCCTGGAATATTTCCTGGAGGATTTGTTGGTACAAACATCTTTGGTTAGAGCAGCATCCCTGTCAACAGTGAATTACAGCAAACATCTTGCCTTGGCAATTCCAAATCTTTAATGCTTTACTGAGCTCAAATTTCTCTATTTCAACAGCTGACACTCATCTTGGATCAATAACAGGGATGGTTTTCCCCAAGGATTTTCTCCTAATCATTGAGCTTTTGTTCATAAACACAGAACCTTTGCTGTTGCAGAAGTTGCAGGGCGGAATTTCTCAGTTTGCCATTAAGAACTGAGGCTATTTGATCCCTGAGTTAAGAAAACAATTAAGTATGTACTTAAGCTTAATTGACTGAGTGAAAACAAAGTGACTGCTGCATTTCATTGAAGAGTGAAGCTTAAACATGTCAATGATCTCTTGGGTTAAGCTTTGGTTACACTCTTGGTATATCACAGTATTGAGGGAAATAAAGTTCTCATGCACCCATTTTTGCCATAAGTGATCAGGATTAAAAACACTGTGGGAAACTCACCAATCCTCACATAATAAATCCTCCTGTGTCTTAATTGTCACTAAAATTTGAATGAAATTGGATTTTTCCTTAATTTTTTTTTTCTCTGCAGAGTCTGCATCTTCCTTGCACACAGGGATAACAGCAGAATTTCACAATCTGGACTATGCAAAGAACAAGGTGATGGTGGAAAAAATTAGCTCTTTGTTTGGTAAATCATTATCACTAATGAATATGCAAGCATAGCTTTTCTGATTTTTGTAAAAGACCTTTCACATCACCTGAGACAAAAGGGTCAAATCTCACATTAGAGATCCTACTCCAATTTGGCTGCTAATAATGGAAAAAGCAACTGAATATCCAGATTCAGCAAAACCATTAAAACAGTCAGTTAATGAGTAAGTTCTTTTAATTGGGTGTTTGTACTAAATATCTTGGAATTGTGATGATTTTAATTTGCACTTGTATTTTATTTATCATCTGAGGAGTTCAATGTCCTTTGCAAACATTACAATAAATCTTTCCAAAGAGCAACTCAGCTTACCCTTGAGTGCGGATTTCTAATGTCTTTCCTTTCCCAGCATGCATTTAGCTAGAGAAGTAAAAATATGAAAAGCATGAGTAGAATTTGAACACACATTGATTTGTTGATATGTGGGCACCTAATTTCCTTTGAACCCAAGAATATTGAACCCTAGAACCTCAAAATCAAAATAATTCAGCAGACATCTGCTTCAGCAATGTCAGTCAGGACACTTCACTTTAAAAGAAAAACTTGATCAGCTATAATTCCTATTTCCAAACCTTTCCCAGCTGGAATTTTGTGAAGATTGTAGATTAAAAAAACCAAAAAAAGCCTGTATTAAAGCATGTTAAATAGCATCTGACAAAAATAGAAACTTACTAATCAAATGTAACAGACTCATTAGTGAAGGATCACTAATTGCTCTCATTTCACATTAATTACTGTAAGATATATGGTCTAATGGCCTTTGATTACTAAATCTTTGTGGAGAAAGCAGAAACCTTATTGACTTTCCTCCTCCTTCCCACACAAATTAAAAGAAATTAACATAGATCTGAATCCAAACAACTTTTACAAAGAGTATTTTAGGAGGACAGCTTCCTGTTTGCTCTCTTCAGCTAAGGATCCACATTTTTGAAGGACACATATTCTTCTTTTTTATCCTCTCAAATGTTCCAGGAAAGGTAATTTTTTTTCCTCTTGTATTTTCTGTCTGCCAGCAGAAGTTATCTGCAGATGATAATGAAAACATTTGTGAATGTTTCTTTTCATAACTAATTTTTTTATACTATTTCTGTTGTAGTGTGCCTAATGATACTTTCAGTGTCATTTTTTTTCTCCTGCCAGTGCCTGCCTATACACTTCCCTCATCAGTCAAAACTGCCTTGAATTTATACACCAAGGTCCTCTTTTAAATTTTACCTTCTCTCACATGCAAATCTTGTATTTGTTGCTGATTTTTCCATTGTTGGCAGTCAAAAAAAAGGCTATAGATCAGTTTAGTTATTCATTCATAAAGATCTGAATCGCTAAATATTGCATTTTTAATGGTATAAAGCCTGACATCTTCAGGCTGATTAAGTCTTAAATCTTTTTGCTTCTTACTCCCTCGTCGCTGCTGTGTCTTGACCAACTATTGAGATCAATCAGCTCCAAAATTATTTTCACCTTCCCTGCTTGGTTTGGTACATCTGCATAGCCGATGCAGCCCTCTGATATGTTTGGGCTGTTGCAAATAAATGATTGATTCCATCTTGCCTTCTCTGACAGCAAGAAGCTCAGTCACACCAAACACCAGGGATGAGCAGCAATTCCAGCTTTGCTTCTCAAGGGAAGGGGTTTTAAAACATCACCCACAAACCCCCATGGGAGCAGGATTCTATGGAGGAGGTCTAAGCAGGCAGAGCCATTTGGTGACACAATTTACAAACCCCTGCAGGGATCTGCTCATCCTTGGTGGGATCTCTCTTGGAGCAGGAGCAGGGAAAGCCTTTGGTGAGCAGCTGAGGGACAGCAGATGTCTGATGGCAGTGGTGTTTATGTCCTTCCTGTGGCATCTCCTACCTCAGCCTGCACTAAAACCCTCAGTCAGTACCTATTTTATGGATTAATATAGTTTTACAACAATAACATAAAGCTGCAGTGCTGAAGAAATCAGAAATGTGACACCTAACACTGTAAAAACAGTCACTGGAAAAAAATCAATGCATTTATCCACATACGCAGAGTACTTCCATTTTTTTTAAGCAATTAAAAAAAAACTTCCCTCAATTCCATCTGTGACCTTTCAAAATTTGTTTAGCATCCATTTTACTGGGGTAGTAAAGTAAAAGGTAACTCACTCTTTTGGCAGAAATTAAATTTAACAATTGCTTTATTGCAGTTGCTTTAGGTAGGGAAGGTCTCTCTTGAAAGTTTTAAGACATTCTGCAAATAGTCCTGGGAGGCAGCTCAGATAAACAAAGCCTGCTTGTTCCTGAAAGGAAAAGCAAATGCAAGGGCTGTTTCTGCAGCATTATCCCAACTGTGCTGCACAGGCTGCTGCACCTGGGGTCACTGCTGAGGATGCTACAGAGGCATCAGAGAGGGATTGTGCCTCCATTGTCAGCACACAGCATTTCCAGGCACCATTAAATGTAATTTCGATATTTTTTCTTTTGTTCTCAGCAATTGCCAGATGAGATGAACATCTCTTCTTTATGAGGGCTCTCCAGGAGTGCTGCCTTACAGTCTTGCCCAATGCTGTATAAATAATCATGTAACACAAGGCATTGAAGCCAGAGCTGCAAGTCATGAGAGCTTTATAAATCCAGTTCATTCTGCATTTAAAAGGCTTGGTGAAAGAAATTATGTTTCAAAAAAAGCACTCACTGGCCCAGCAGTTTGGCTGAGCAGGACAAACCACGGGAAGCCACATTTCAGCTGTCTAATCAGAGGCTCAGACCTGGAGGCTGGTAAGAAATATAATTCCTGTGATTCACCCAGCACTATTGGTGCTGTTACACGTCAGGAAATGCAGTGGGTAAGTTTGAAACTCTACCAAAGCCAAGCCTCTGAAATTAAGGAATTTGGCTTCTAAAATCACCTTTTACTTGATGATGCCCATCCCTTAAAATGTTCAAGGCCAGGCTGGGTGGAGCTTAGTGGAAGGTGTTCCTGCCCACAGCAAAACAAAAAAGGAGATTATTCATAGATAACTCATTACAAAATGCAGTGCTGGGACTGATTGATGCTTATTTCTGTTTATCCCTCTAGACTGAAGCAGCTTTCTCAGGTTTGTCCAGGTGCCAATAGAACCCCTCTGACGCTGTTTTAAACCTGTGAAAGTCCTGAGATGGCATTGGGATGGATTTCTGAAAGAAGCAAAAGGAATCCTTGATCTTATGCACAGGCACATCTCAAGTGCCCCTCAGGACAACTCTCTGAGGACAATCTGCATCTGCTTCAGCTCACCAGAAATGTGAACTAAACTCAGTTTAAGTGAGTTTGTTTGTTAGTAAAGATCAAAAAAGACATTTGCAGAGACAGCCAGGCAATAACCCTGTCACAGCTCTTAATGCAGTTCCCATCCAGCACTCAGTCTTTCTGCAGCCCTGTTTGGCTCCATGAATGAGAAGAATGGGACCATAAAAGGGAGAAAATCAGGTTAGAAAAGCTGGAAAGGAGAACAGTGAGAAAGTAAAGGGCTACCAGGAAAAAGTCCCTCCAGAAAACCACAGGGATGTGTGAAATATGATGTTTATATAAACAGGACTTTTTGCTCTGAGCTCAACTGTCTCAACAATGAGCTCTGTTGAATTCCACAATGAGCTCAGTGAGCTCTTACACTTGGCCATGATGAAGCAGAAATTGAGTATTTCTCTAGAGCAAATGCACACAAATTTTAAGTCCTATAAATGCTGTGGAAGCTCCATCTCTATATCCCCAACAAATAAAATTTCCTCAGACAAAACCAGTTAGGACCTGTGAGAATTGAAGCAAAAAGTTTCTATTTTTATGTGATAGCAGACAAATCAGAAATACAGCACCAAATATGCTCCAAAATGCAGTTAGGTGAGCCAGAGCTAGAGAAATTTTTATATGTATTCTGCAATGATCATAATGGCAATTCAGAGTCAGAGAAGGAAGATTTATTTAGCTATTTCCAAGCCGATTTTATAGACACTTGTCACTCATCTTCCTATCTATTTCATACACTAATTTTTTGATAAAACAATGCTTTTTGTGATCTAAATTGAACTTGTGCTCTTTAGAATTATAGGGATTTGTTCTACTTTTTAAATTATTCTGCATAACTGCATTGGAGCAAGGAATTTATCATATATTACAGAATTTATATAATGTATATAATTTATATAATGTATTATCTAATTTATATATATAATCATATTTATATAAGGATATTTGTATATAATAATTATATTTATATTTGTATATTTTATATATTATATTTTGTATAATAATTATATATAATTATATAATTTATATAATGTATTACAGAATTTATATTGTATTACACCCCCTTATAGTTTCCTAAGATAATTCCAACATCCATATGTTGAATTAAAAGCAAATAATCCAGTCTAACAGTCCAAGAGAGAGAAGCTGTGGATTCATTTCAGTCAGCCACTGTGAGTCTTAGACAGGAAGGACATTTTGTATTTCCCTGAAAATATCAAAGCTTAAAAAGCATTTCAATAAGATAATAAGTGTATGACTTCTTTTTATTTCATTTATAAAGAAAATAAGCCAAAGAAAAATGGGTTTTATTATCTCACTGTGCTTTGGCAGTGACATTATGGGAGGAGAGCACAGCTGCCATTTATGAAAAACACAACCTCCAATAACACATTTTATGGGTTTTGATTTTAGACTCTCATCCATGAGCATGCATAATGTTTTGAGGTATCCTTTTTTTGCACCAATAAAAAACCTGATGTAAGATTTTATGTCTGGCATTTTGTCACATGAATGGTGAAAAGTTAAAATAAGATCAGCTGAAACATTTACCACATACTTCATTATGTCCTGTGAAATGAATATCTGGATAATTGGCAAAGCAAAAATCTTTGTTATAAGGATTTATGAATTGAATAAAATTACCTTCCTCAACAGGAATTTCTGTGAGACTAAGCTTTTCTTTTCTGCTGGAAAAGATCAGGAGTTGTGAAGTGTATCTTTAGAATTTTCTTTCAATAATAAACCTTTTTTCCTATTTTGTGTTTGACACAGAAATTCTCTTCTGCTGCACTCTTGATTTCCAGTTTATTAATATTTAATTTAAAATAGCCTTAAAATTTCAAATCAGCTTCTCTGTCAGTTCTTAAATCAGCTTCCTTTGCATACCACATAACTGGGACACCTGTTTGACAGAACTTTTAGCTTTTATTAGCAAGTGCAGAATATTCAAAGGGGACTGCACCTACTGGAGTCTGTCCCCATAATTCCAACATACATTTTTGTTCTGATTATCTCTTTCTGGTATCTGTCCTTTGACTGGAAGGAAGGGGTTTTAAAGGGTAAGGAAAAGTATAAGAATTAGGCTTACTGCACAGAAAGATGGGGAAAGTTGGCATGGATAGTTCAGAGAAAACCCATTTCTAGCACAGACTTCCAATGGGACCTCAGAAAAGTCAATTCATCCCTTCTTTTTCAGCTATAAAATAATTATTTCTTTCTCTTGACTTTTTTTGGGAAGCTTAGAACTAGATGTGCTAATCCATGAATTATGAATGTTGAATACAGTTTTACACATAATCCAATCATCTGACATTTTCTGTCTGATCTTCAAATATTAAAATATTTTAGCTCTAAAGTGACACAGCTTTCCATAACAGGAAAGCTAGGGGAGCTGGCTATTGTTTCAGGTGTGCAGCTGCCCCTCTGCTCCTCCTGTGGTTTGCAGTTCATGATGAGGGACTGGACACTGATTTTATGGCCGTGTTTATGCAGCTCATCCTTTCCGAGCCCAGACAAACCCCCTGGCTGTGAGGGATAATGAATTCCTTATCCCAAGGATAAGGCAGCATCTTCATTTCCCAGGATTATGCCACATTTGCTTTACAGCTGGTCCTTATTGGCATTTTTCTCCAAATGTCACCAGGACAAGCCATAGAGCTGCTTTTCCTCTCACTGCATTTACACAAATGTTACCCTTGTTCCACACTATAGCAGGAGCAAGAGTCCTTCAGCTTAGCATGAATTAAATTCAGGTACAGGACACAATAGTGGCACTGTAAAAATAATCATAGAGAGAAAGGGAAGGGCATTATTTACTCCTTGCAAGTTTTTCCTGAGATAATGCATCTCTGAAACCCAGAGGTCATTTATTGTGAGCGTTACAAATACATTTGTATCCACCAAGGACAATAAATATTGCAAATTAAATTGAATAATGGCTGCACTGTCTATTTCATTTCTACATGAGAGGCACACATGGGAAAAAAAGCAAGTCAGTACTTATAAGGCAATATATGGCATAAGTCTCATTCAAAGGTAGAATTGCAGCAATGTCACAGGCACCCAAATTTACTGTTACTGCCTGAGGAACAAGTGGAAAAACAAAATCATTGCAAACAACCAATGTGTACAGAATTTATAATGAATATCTTCGTCACAAACATACTTTTTCCATATTATGTTTTTTTTTTCCTTGTGAGATCTTGGCATTGAAGAGGCTGAAGGGGAAAGGTGATGCAGAACAGCAATTACTGGAGGAGTGCTACTTGCCATGTGCTCAACTGGATTGATTGTTTCAAATTTAGTCTAGCTTATACAAACCTTCAACATATCTCCAGAAGTAACAACCAGGGAATCAAAAATAGAATCACAACTTTTGGTGAAGAATGAATGACAGGAGGGGAAAACAGGCACTCAATGCCATACAAAAACATAAATAACTATAATTTCAAATGAGTTCTGGGCTGCTGGCATATACACAACTGAGCAAACAATGTATGCAACTGAGTCTCCAGGATTTTTGGTGATGCAAATGGAGCACATAAAATTTATAGCCCTGCTGTTCTCACCAGCTTCTTATGAAGCAGAACTGTGACAAGAGTCTGACTCTAGATTCTTGTGGGATACAGAGGGAGATGAAAGAGAATGAACAAGCAAGCACTGTGGGTGGTGTAATAGCAAATTAAATTAACTGTGGAGATAAGAATCTGACAATGAAGTATTAACAAAAAATAGAGGAAGTCAGATGTTTAAAAATATCTAGTGATCTTATTTATCACATCAGATAAAGCTGGGAGTCTCTCCATGTCCTTCAGTGTGAATTTTTGTAGGCTACCAAGTCCACAAATATATATTCAAATTTTTAGATTCTCAAAAAATTTATGCAAGGATACTGAGCTGGGACTGAAGTTCCTTAATTGGGGAGGTTTTGGTTTAGGAATTTAAAAACCTATTTTCTGCTCACCTGATTTCCACACCCAGAGCTTTAGGACCACAGATGTCCAGCATAAGTTGTGATTATCTCCAGCTGGAGCCCAGCACTCTTCCAAAACCAGATCTGTGTTTGGATAGCAGCACTGAGGCAGCAGGAACCTGAAAATATCCTTTCATTTCTTTTTTCTTTGATAGTACTTACTCTTCACCAAATTTTTGTTCTGATAATGTCTTTCAAAAAAACAAAGAAATCATCAAGTTGATGACTGCAGATTACTTACAGTGTTAGAAGCAGTTTTCAGTAACAATCCATATTGTGAAGCTGGCATCAGTGTTCTTCCTAAGTCCCAAAGTTTTTTTATGGCTGGCCCAAGGGATCTTGTTCTGGTTTTGTGAATCTTTTCCTACCTGGAAAAGCACACTTTTAAACTCAAGAATATTTTTAGCATGTTTTTAACACATCCTTGCCCCTGACTCTTTCTGTACTCTGCAGCAGAGACACCAGAATTTTTTATCCACAGTGCAATGGGTGCTGTGGGTCCATTCCCCTGGCAAGTTATAGGAGACTTCCCTTTCAGGAGGACTTTATTATGTTTGGATTAGATTGGATTGAATTTTACTGGAATGGATGTTTCAAAAATGTATATATACAGACCTGTTTTTATGTACCTACATGTGTGTAAATATAATATGTATGTGTATATATATATGCGTGTGTATATATATATATGTGCATGTAGGTACATAAGTGTATACATTTTTATATACATAAAAATATATATATTTATATATAATATATATAAATATATAGTGTATATACATTTTTATATATTTTTTCTATATAAATATATATATACATATATATTTATATATATAATCTATCTGGACAGTGACAAATAGCTCTCCATATATGCCTATATGCAAATATTTATTAATTTTCTGTCTACGAATATTTATATCTTTGGATAATAGCCTTTCCTTGAAGAATTCTGGGTCACACAGAAAAGTGAGAGAGCATTTATTAAAGACATTCTCTTGAGCAGCTCTGGTTATCAAGGCTTGTCAGAGTTTCCGTGCTTTCCCAGCCATACAGGCATGTACAGTCAATCTTCCTGGAACCCAAAGTGTGAGAGTTAATGAAATTTGACAACTGATTGATGTCAGATGCAGCATTGAATTTGGAAACCCAATTACCTCCTTCCCTTTCAAAGCAGAGGTCATTCCAGTCTACATGACTCTACTGACATGCTCTGCAATCCAATCTGAGAGGCTGCATGAGATTGTGCTCCACAGAAAATTCAAACATAAAAGGGAGCAAAATTTCCAGATGAAGCTGACACACATTGACTAATGGCTGGTCACACGAGCCAGGTGGAAATAGGCACACAGATTATTTCTGCACCCAGACAGATTATTTCTGCACACAGACAGATTATTCCTATTCGTTACCTGGATATCTGTAGCTGAAGGTGCAAACACACTATTCTGCCACTGCCTCAGTTGAATCCATGTCTTTTTTCCAAGTAGTAAATATTTTTTGTCCAAAATTTAAATGGTTCATACAGGTTTTTATACCAAAGGTTCAGGGGAATTACAGCTCTATAATTTCATTTAATGTGCTAAAGATGATACAACTTCGGTAGAGCTGGGACAAATTGCAGCAGAATTATCCAAATCCAGCCAATTATTTATAAACTATAACAACCAGATTTCCAATCTCACACTTGGTTCATTGGGCTCTGCTGGTCTAAAATTGGGACTGCTGTGACTTGTGCAGATTTGTGCAGGCAGAAATCACCATGTGGAAATCAAATGGGCAGAAATGGAGATAGTGATCTCTGTCCTTTCTCCATTCTTTAACTTATTAGCAAGGAACAAATGAATGTGGATCTTAGCATCTGTTCTGGATTTAGCTTTTAACAATTAGGTGCTGTTTAAAGACATTGTAATGTTAATATTTACTAAAGAAATTTTTGGGGAACTGCAGAATAGTTCCCCAAAAGGGAAATAAGAAGAAATAGGGGATGGAACCAGGCTGGTGGCAGAGAAGGACCACAAGCATCACAGTGATCGTCCCAGGTTTCTCCAGGATGCTTGAGGGAGTAAATCAGAGCACTGGGGTTTTATTGTAGGCACTTTGAAGCACTGTCTGCATGAGAGAAGTGAAAACAATGCAGGTCAGCAATTCAGTGTCAGGCCTGACTCTCCTTCTCACCCACCAGCATAAATCAGGACCACTCTGGGGAAGGAGTTAGTTTTATGTTTCTGATGTGTGGAAGACATGATTATGCAGTGTACACCCTCTTCCCCTCTTTTGAATTTATATTTCTATAATTACTAATTAAGTGAAACCAATAACCTGGGAGAAAGTGATACAGCCCTATTATCTCACCGTTTGTTAATGGTGTTAAAAAAATAATTGGTTAAAAGTATCTGCCTGCTCTTTGATAAATATGTACTAAAGCTAATTAACTCAGGTAAAACAGAGAGAATCCCACAGACACCTGGCCTTCAACCTCACATGTCCAGTGCAATAATCCTTTTGTTCATTTAAAAAGCCCTCTAAAAGATCCTAAGGTCCAGGTCATCCCTCTGGATTCTGAAGATCCTCTCCAAATAAGTGCTGAAGCAGATCTACAATTTCAGGGGAATTGAATTTTAAACTACTCATGTTATTTAGAAAAATTTAATTTCTGCAATTTTCTCTAAGTTTTTACATCAGCATTGAAGTTTAAGTTTAAGATTAGTAAAGTCTGTTCTCCAAAAGAAAAAAAAAGGAACCGTCAGTGATTTTCTTCTAGGCTTTCAGCAGTATCAACAGCTATTGCAGGGCAAAATACAATTTTAAGAACTCAGAATCTTCTTTTTCCTGGGATTTTAAAATTTCATCCCATTCCAAAATGTCATATTTTTCATTTAAACCACTACCTCGAGGGCCTGCAAAACCTGCAGGCACAAATTTATCCCTTTTAAAGCAGAGTTTAGAATTTGAATGTACTGCTTCTCTTTAGAATATGTAAAGGCTTAACTAGATGGCATAATCTACCCTTCCCTTTTATGAAAAAAATAAAAACTTGAACAGAATTACATTACTCCAAGCCTCCTTTGTGCTCTACACATATTACTGATATAATTTTCTGCCAGAGATATTAATCATTTTGAGAAATTTATCTCTTGGAAAGCTCCGGTTACAGCAGCCCAAATTGCATTTTCCAAGATTAAATGACGAACTAGCTTTTTCCCTGGTTAGGCTGCACAATTTGCATGTCAAGCAAGATTATCTTCATGATTTTACAGTTACTCAGCTCATCTCAACTTGCTGCAGGTGATGCCAAAGTTTTACTTTTTCACACCATGCAGCATTTGAAGCAAGACAGCAAACACTAAAAGCCCATCCAATTTAATTGTGACAAACCTTTTTTTTGTTTTGCTTAGTCTTATAAAAGAGAAAACTTGTGTAGGATTACTTTTCATAAAAAATGAAGGTCCCTAGAAATAATTTTCATTAATGCTGCAGAAGTTGTGTTAAACTGGAACCACAGTGACTGGTTCATATTTTCCTCCTTTATTTACACAGCTAGGGATGCACTGCCCTTCAATGATACGTGGCTGTTAAAATGCTCTCAGTGGGGTTTCTTTTGCCTTTGTTAGATTTTTCTCTGCTAGCAAAAAAATAAATAACAAAGATAACTTTGTCATTTTTTTCTTTTCCTCCCCCAGCCAGCTCAGACAAAGGCCTGCAAGAGTGATCAGAGCTTGAAAACAAAATGTAAAGGACTATGGTATCTACAGCTGGGTGAAGATTTTACAGTGGAGCATTTCCTGAGCAGCAAATGTCAGCTCACAAACAGAAACACTCTGCAGCAGTTTGCCAGCTTTAGTGAGGTTTCATTTAGGGAAAGAACAGCTCTTGGAAGGTTTCAGCAAGGAAGAACCCACAGACAGAGCTGTGCTGCTGGGAGCTGAGCAGGACAGACAGGGAAGGAGAAGATGACAGAAAGGGAAAAAAGAGATAAACCTTCTTTAGGAAAGGGGCAAAGGTGGGAGCATTGTTAAAAGTCTGCAAGAAACTGGCAAGGCAATGTCTGAGTGGGAAGTATAAATGTTGGGAGACCCTGGGATGGAGCTGTGCTCTTCTTCTGAGCCCCACTCATAGAACCTCAGAACCACACAAGAGTTTGGGTTGGAAGGGAACTTCAAAAGTCATCCAGTTCCAAAGCCCCTGCTACGGGCAGGGACATTTACACTGCATCCCATTGCTCAAAGCCCCATCCAAGCTGACCTTGAGCACAGTTCATCCACAGCATTTCTCTCATTCTGAGCTGAACACAAATATATTTTCTGCCAGCTGTGCTTGTACAAGCTTCAAAAAGATGCCTCAGCAGCAGCAGCATCCATTCTTTTTCCTTTATTTTCATTCATTTGTTTTCACTTCCCAACACGACTCAAGAAACAAGGGCAGGGTGGATGTGAAAGCAGCAGGGTTTGGCAGGAGAGTGCCAGGATGCCACACTCTGCTCAAGGACTGCTCCCAGCAGCAAAGTGGCCCTGGCTGCTCCCTTTGCCTTTCTGAGTGGCTCCACTCTAAATATGGAAAATCAAAAAAATGGTGCTATTTTCCTGGCTTCTCATGCTCCTGCTTGTGCACTCAGAAGTGAAAAAAACTCCATAATAAAATGTATGGGCAGATTGGCCATGGGATCTGTTTCCCCTAATGCAATCTATATTACTTTGGAAAGTCTTCTTTCATATCACTCAGGCAACGTAATTACATCCATTTCCTTATGAACACAGATGTGTCTTAACAACATTATTTTGTTTTCCTTGCAGCTGAGGCTCTTTCAAGATCAAAAGAAATTTAAGCGCAATAAGGTCAAACAAGAACTGGAGCACTGAAACCCAGAAAAACCCTTCCAAAAAGCAAAGAAATAAAGGGCAGGGGATGCAGTGGGATCCAGAGATGTACATGTATCTACATGTAGTAGATACAGAGGATGCAGTGGGACAGATCTCCACGTGCTGTTCTGCACTGAATCCAAAACTTGTGCAACAGATTGCTGTTGATATCACTGAAAATCTGGGGCTCAGACCCTGAGTGGTGTCAAAGAGGAGATTTATTCAGTCTAAATTAAGTGGGATTTTTAAAGCATTTTATTTTTCCATCAGCTACACCAAGGAGAAAATTTGCTTCTCAGCCTTCCCTCACTCATAAAAATGAGAGGCCACCTTGCAAATTGGGAGAGTCCTAAATGCACTAAAAACATATCTTATGGTAAATTTCAGCTAAAGGAAAAATACTCTTCTGTAGGGTTTGTTTGGTTTTTTTTACCTTGAATTAAAATTATTATTATTTTAAAATATCCAGGTATGCTCTAATCATAATTACAAAAGCTCACAGTATTTGTTATTACCCCTGTAGTTTGCCAGCAATAGGAAAAACTGTCACTATCACCTTTTGAACATTTCTGTGCACATAAAGCCATCTTGATTAACCTGGTACACCAGAAGTCCTGGAATAGTCTACACTATTCTACACTACACTATTAATCATAAATAGTTTATTTATAGCTAAAATATTTTGAGACCTGTTTTTATTGATTCATGTATTTATTTTAAAAGAAAAAAGGTTCTTTGAAGTCTACTTTACTTCCTGCAATAGCTGCAGTATCATCCCATACTTGCAGGCTTCCAATAGACTGTGAGCTATTTCTGAAGTCATTTGGTGTTTTGAGTCCACTTCATAAAGGATTTGCATATCTTTTAAGTATCTGAGTTTCTTCTGGCCTAAACAAAAAAGTATCTCCAGAGGCACAAATCTCAGAAAGACTGTAATGAATAAATGAAAAGCATTTGCATACTAATACAACCCGAGTCTTACTTTTTGTCTTATGAGAAGGCAGCTATTTAATGCAACCAGCTTTGGCACCTGTTGGTAAGGGCAGGAAATAGATGCACTGTCAGCACCACAGAAAGGAAAGCTTATCAATTTCTGGTTTACCTGAATTACTTACATCATGCCAAACCTGAAAATCTTTCAGAAGGAGAGGAGAGGAGAGGAGAGGAGAGGAGAGGAGAGGAGAGGAGAGGAGAGGAGAGGAGAGGAGAGGAGAGGAGAGGAGAGGAGAGGAGAGGAGAGGAGAGGAGAGGAGAGGAGAGGAGAGGAGAGGAGAGGAGAGGAGAGGAGAGGAGAGGAGAGGAGAGGAGAGGAGAGGAGAGGAGAGGAGAGGAGAGGAGAGGAGAGGAGAGGAGAGGAGAGGAGAGGAGAGGAGAGGAGAGGAGAGGAGAGGAGAGGAGAGGAGAGGAGAGGAGAGGAGAGGAGAGGAGCGGAGCTGAATGTTGAGGATCTTTTGGGATCAGAAGGTAATGAAATACCTGCCTGCAGCTCCCTACCTGGTTCAGGATGACTTCCCAGCCTCACTTGGCAGCTCCAGCTCACTCTTCCTTCTCAGGTGCTTGCTCAGCTTCTTGTTTTGTGTATGACCATAACAGCAAAATCTAACAGAACCATAACATGATCTAACATGACCACAATCTAGCATGACCATAACACCAACCACAGGTAATTTATTATTCAAAAATTTGTGCAGATAACTGCAATGACCACGTGGACACTTACCCACCATGTTTAAAAATCAGGTATCTCTGTCTCTCCCCTGCCCCCAGTAGAATAGGTGTGAGAAAAACCAATTTTTTTAAACCTGTGTTAAATTTGTGAAATTGTTCAATTCTGTTCATCAAAAAGTAGGAATTACTCCTTTCCTAGCCTACCAGTGGCTGTGCAGAGCACTCGGCCTCTGCACAAGGGAGATCTCTGTGGCTGCTCAGGACTGCACTCTGCAATAGGATCAAACCTTGCCTTTTTTTCCTGATGCCCCTCTGTTTCCCACAGACCCCTAGAGGAAAATGGAACATTTGGAGCTCCAGGAAGAGCAACTGTTTAAATTTGCTCTTGAAAGTTCTGCACACTCTCATGTACAATCACTCTAAATCAGGTTGCAGAATCCAAACCATTGGAAGTACAATTTTGCTTTTTTGAAAAAGCCATTAACTTATTACTTCCCCATTAGTGCATTGGGAAAATGAATTACATTCAATTTTGCAATTACCTTAGATTTTTTTAAGTATGATGAAGCAAATTGCATGAGGACAAAGGGTAGCTTTTCCATCTGAGCATCAAAAATGGAAAGGGACAATGGAGGCAAAACTTGCTCAAATTCCTCACTAGCTGGAAGCAAGTGGCACAGCTTTTTTTGGTAGATAAAAGAGAAATATGTAATGAGAAATTGAAGAATCTGTGCTAGACTCCAGCAAAGAGCTCTGACTCCCACAGACTGACAATATACATTTTGTGTAGTTCTGCCAAAATCAAGGACACATCAAAGGGAAATTCTTACTGTTCTGCTGATAAAGGTCTGTAATTGGCCTTTAGCAGTGCTGTCCATTATTTATGCCTGCTTATCCATTTCTATTGTTATAACACATTAGGCAAATGCCCAGAGTGGATTTTTAGTATGAGATATCAGTCTAAAGACTTTTTTGCACAAATACAAACAGATATACATGCACATACCTATAGCTGGATAAAGATTGTTTCACAGGAAGTTAATGGCATTATTTTCCAAGCAGAGACTGGAAGAGAATATGAGGAGGATCCCAGAATGTAAGAAATGCACCCCAAAAATTCAACTGCTTTAAAGTACATGTACTGCTGAGAAGGAAAAGAAAAAACAGTGGAGGAACAGTTTTCCTCAAAAGCCTTAACCTTTCTTTCCTTTATGCTCAAACACATTGGTTTCAGCAGTCCAGGATAATGAGCATTAAAAGAATTCAAATCAACAGCACTAAGATGGGATAACCACATTTGGAGGCACAGTGAATTTCTGTACATTTCTAAACTGCAGAGCAAATGACTTCACAAGCACAATGCCTGGCCTCATCCTATGCCCTGAAGAACTGAATCTCAGCATTGATTTGCTGCCCAGCCTGCATTTCCTCCTTGGCCTGTTGATCCATCCCCTAAGTGTATCATCATATTCTTCATGCAAAAAGTCAATATTTAGCTTAAGGCTTTGCAGAGACCAGCTCAAACAGAGACAATAAAGGCTGACAGATTCTAATGTATAAAGCACTTTCTATAGAAACACCAAGTGACACATTTGACATATATGTAATATTTATTCTGCTTAGGGCTTGTGTAACATCTTTGATCCCACTTCCATTTGTGTTCTGCCTGATACACAGGAGATAATCCAACATCACTGGAAGCCTGGAGGGTCTCCCAGCCCCAGGACACAACAGGAATATTTTTTATGATCTCTCTGGCCACAGATCATGCTCAGAGGTGCAGCACAATGAAAGGTACTCTCTCTGGGTTTGCTTTGTGATTCAGGTTTGATGATACTGGGCTGGCTGGTATCTGTTCTTCCATATTTAATGCTGCAATGAAGCAGTGAAAAAATTACTGATTTCTTCATGGTTATGGTAAAAAGACAAAACCCTGAAGCTCTTGGAAAGCTGTGGAGGGTAAATGTGGTTTATACATGTGAAAAATAAGGGGGAAGTGAGGGAGAAAGCTGGAAATCTCTGCGTTCCCTTCCCGTTGTCTCCCTGCCCTTGGACCTGAGTGGAGCCTCACTGCAGCTGCAGAATTTGACTTGCTGGAGATATTTCTGCTGGCAGAACAAGGCTGCATCCCTCATGGACATTTGGAAGCAGTACCCCCTCTTCAATTTCAAGGTCTGTACTCAGATACTCCTGCACCTACTACTGATATTTACTGATAATTCTTTAATACATGATTTGTTAATTTAGTGCACAGCTCTGGCCACAGCACTCTGAAAAGCCACTGCCTAGGAAGAAAATCAATGTTTTGAGCACCCATCCAGGGCAAGGGAGACCAAGTTTCACCATTCATAAGACACGGAAGGGCAGGAGAAGGGCAAGGACCTTCTGTCATCCTGCAAGGCTCATTGTGGCTCATTCCCTCTGGTGGCTCTGGGTCCCACAACAGAGTTTAGTTCCTCCTGGGCACTATCCAGATTACTACCTAAAATTACTAACAGCCACTTAAAACTACTAACAGCTATTTAAAACTGGTTTCTGTGCTCAGCTCTGAGAGAAAAATAACCAAACAGCAGCCACACAGCAGCAGTCGCTGCACCAGTGAGTAAATCTGTGGGGGATGTAGAGCTAAATGGAATAACAGAGAGTAATCTGTCATTTAGCAAAAGCAGAAAACAAACTTTAAGTCCTGATATTTATCAAATTTCTCTGCACATAAAAACAGTGAGTAAATATTGCTCGGCTCACCAAATGGCAAAAAAAAGCATACCAGCTTCTAAAATTAAAATAAGTGTGCCAGCACAAGAACAGGCTCTTTTCTAGATAATTTCTGAGACAAAATAAGCTTAGCACTGCTACAAACACAGTGAGTGAAGTGTTTGCTTTCATTCAAGGCACCAAAACTCATCTCTAAAGGCAGGGCTGGGTCCCTGCACACCACAATGAGTGAATGACTCAATGTTGTCGCTGAACAGTGACACCAGAAGCGGCACAAGCTGCCTGTGGATGGCTTCTGCCCAGAATTCCTTCACTCATCCCTGCCTGCCCATGGCCAATCCCACACACACACCTCGTGCTGCCTTTAATCCAGATTTAACAACAGCCAGAAAACAGCTCAGCCTTTCTGCCTTTTGAAGAACTGTGCTGCCAATTCCCCCCAATTTCTTCATCTACCTGAACCTCATTTTTAGTGTGTGAGAAGTTCTTTCAATTACAAATTTAGATGTGCTGTATTTTAATGATAATCTCCTGGAATTGGAGGGCTAGGAAGAAGGGGCTTTCTTGACTTTGGTTGTACCTAAAGGGAATGAAGCACTGTCAGTTAAAAAGGAAAATGAAATATGATTTCGCTTTTATTACTTTTTTTTTTTAATTTTATTGCTATTTGTTCCTAGGGATATGCATTCTGCTCTCAGGATAACAGAATTGATCTACAAAGAGATGCTCTGCATTTTTCATGGTGGTGGTATTGGAAGAAGTCCATGAGCTGTGCAATGAGATATTTTAATTCTAGAAATACCACAAGGGAGCCACACATTCTGGAGTTCTGGTTTAATGGCATTGTGTCCTCTTACACACAACTGACTTTTTTCTGGTTTATATCGGATTCCACCTTTGCTATCTGAACTTGTGAAAATATCTCCAACCTCCTCTATCTTTAGTTGTTTCCAGAAAGAAGGAAGGTATAATCATATAAAACATACCCCAAGGTCACAGTCTAAGATAGGTACAACAGTAAGAAGACAAAACATGGTTATTTTCTCAAGAAATTAATTCTGTGCCCACAGAAGGGGAGACAACCCTTGAAAACCTATTTTCATGCATCTTTCTTAAAAGCAGGCTACAGTATCCTGACTTTAGCTGTGCTCCAAGCCATTCATCCCTCAGTGACACCTGCTTAAATTTAGAATTAAGCACTGAGAAGAGCTTAAGTCTTCGTTTGCTCTCTTGACTGACATTTAAGAGGCTTTCTCCATAATAGCAGCCCAAGGAAAAAAAACACCTCAAAAAACAGTTTTGTGTTCCAGCTTTTGAGCACTTCTAAGCTGAATTCTGGGGGTCAGGCTGTAGCCATGGCTGTATTTTAACTCCTGATGAATTGCACCTTGCCTGCAGTTCCCTGGGGACCAAGAGGCTGCTCCTGATCCTCAGGGGAAGCAAAAGTCACTCCACCTTCTCCATGCTGAGCACTTCTGCCTCCTGCTGCCATTCACAAATCCATGATCACTTATTTGGGATTTGCAAAGCATTATGTAAGGCATTACTGGGGTTTTATATGGAAAAAATACCTTTCCCTGTCTTAATTTGATGCTCCAAGCTATCAGGCAACTAAATGCATCTCTTGTCACCCCCGGTGATTCCCAATGCTTATACCAAACCAACCAAGCTGTAAATTTAGAAAGGTATATGAGACTTCATAGAGTTATTGAGTCCAGTTACTCTCCAAAACTCTCTTGGGGTCTGAGTAAGGAAATGACAAAAATTAGAAAGATTCTAAATTGTTATCTCTCAAGTTTTGAAATAATTTTTAAAATCCATTTCATTTGTTTTTTTAAAGGCAATTTTTCTCACTGGCTGAAGAACAGAATTTCCATCTTGGAGGAGTCTAGTTCCTTGCCAAGGCTTTTTCCTGTTAACATAGTAAAAATGAATAAGGAAAAAAAAAAAAAAGAAAACCAGAAGAGGGATTACACATAATATAGTTTTCTCAGCAGAAGCAAAACCACCAAATGCCTGTAAGAAATGCAGGTAGATAAAAATAAATGGTGGTTTGGGACCTCTCCAAGTGGATGATTCATCATCAGGCTGCTTCTCTGAGATATGTTTGATGCCAACAATATTTATGCAATATACCCAGGCTTGGGCATGGCACCACCTGCCCAAAAAGAATAAGCACCCTCCTGCTCCACTTGAGAGCTCTAAGAAGTGTTATTATCTGTTGTTACTACACTAAATTGGCAGAAAATGAGTCTTTTTCTATATGATTATACATCAGCCTCAATAACTTATTTTTGTTGATATAAAATTCTGGCACTTCCTAATCTTTTAACTGCACCTGTCTTGGGATTTTTTTATTATTCATTCAATGCCTCACATAAAAAAAAAAAAAAAAAAAGTAAAAAAGATGCCTGGTCAATGGGGAAGGGACCATGAGAAAGAATGAGGGCAGTATGAGGTGGTGGCTGTACAATCTGAACTAGCATTTTCTCAGTTACGGCACTGATGAGTCAAGAGTAAACTGCAGGTAAAAAAAAATAAAATTTAAAAGGTGCACTGAAAGGTTTTGATCCAACATACTCCACCGGCTGCAAACACAGATTTTTGTGCCTTTCTTGACTGACATAAAATTATGTGCAAGGAATGTTTAAGCAATTCATGCCATCTTGATCAGATTAAATAACTAAAATGAGATTTTCGTGAATGCAAGTGAGGGCTGGGTACCTGCATCCCTTTTCATCTTGCCGGTACATAAGAATTCTCCTGCTGGGCTAGAGCAGAAAGTTCAGTCTCCTGTTGCTGAGAAATGCCTTTGCACACATTCTCTGTTAGTGCAAACAAAAGAATTAGAGTTAAGTTTATTACCTACTTAAAGCTTCTGGAGATTCACTTTGTTGTTCTGAAAGATGCTGAATGACAATTGATGAGTAAGGCTGCCATAGTGGGAAAATTGAAAGGCAGGAAAAGGTTTAAACACTAAAAAACAATGTCTCCCAGTGGTGGCCTTCACAGGAGTCCCAGGATGAGGGAAGAGAGGAGAATCTTGACTCCATGTTTCAGAAGGCTGATTTATTATTTTATGATATATATTATGTTAAAAGAAAATTATATACTACGACTATACTAAAAGAGAAGAGAAAGGAGACATTGGAAGGCTAGCAAAGGAAAGGAATGGAATCATAATAAAATCTTGTGACTGCTCGCAGCCTTGACACAGGTGGCTGTCCTTGGTCATGAAGTAAAAAACAATTTCCCATGCTGGGTAAACAATTCTCCAAATCACATTCCAAAGCACCAAAACATGGAGAAGCTGAAGCTTCTCAGGAGAAAAGATCTTGGCAAAAGGATTTTTTATAAAATATGTCTGTGACATCTTTCAGTAGCCCGTGATGCCAGTGCGGGTCTGCAGCAGCACAGGTGGTGCTGTATGGGGAAGGATGCACAGACTGGCAAGGACACAAATGCTGGGTTTGGTGAGTCTGAACCTGGCTCCTGGAGGAAGAAATGTTTCCTTGCCTGGGCTGCTCTGGGACCTTTGCTCAGCCCCGTCCTGCTCAGAGCAGGTCCTTCCCTCCACAGAACCTGGGATGTGCAACCCGGGCATCGCTTGGGATGCGCCCTCGCGGTTTCCCACACCACAAAGAGCTCAGGGACTTACCAAGGAAATCCCCCCTCTTCCACAGCAGAGATAAGCCAGAGCTATCACAGGAAAGAAGAACATCCAGGTGATTGATGCTTTGAGGCAAGCAGAAGCAATCCCTTCAGGAGCAGAGCCCTGTTCCAGTTCCTTTCATCCCAGCCTGGCAGCTCCTGCAGCATTCCCACCCCACTGCAGAGCTCACTGAGCTTGGAGCAAAGATCACAATTTCTGCACAGCACTCACCCCAGGTTCTGCTGCTTCAAGGAGTGTTTTGTAGCTGCTCCCACACTTCATACAACAAAATTTTTCAATGCTGCAAAGAATGCAGCTTTTGCTGGCTTAGAGATAGGACTCTCAGCTCACAGCAAGTGTGGGCACTCAGCTTACAGCAAGACCTATTGACTGATATTCACGTTCCTCAAAATTTGCCCAGAAGGCATAATTTTAATTCCAATTATAGATAGAATATGCAATTTCATTCCAAATTTTAACATTTCCTAAAATATTTTACTTTTAACAATTTGATAAAGCCCACAAGGTAGGACCTCAAGCACTCACTGGTCAAATATGATCATATATTTCATTACTCTATTATCACTCTCACCAACTTTCTTCTATATATTCTATCTATATCTATATTCTTTTTTCTATAAATTCTATCTATAATTTTCACAGCAAAATGAATTTTTTTAAAATTTAAACTCATTTGTTCCAAACAAATCATCTTTGGGGGCTTCTAAACAATTTTTCCTTTGACTGTGAAAATAAAAAAAAATTGAGCCACATCTCCCAGTGTTTCTAAAGTGGCTTTTGGATCAATTTCCTGTCAGTTACCACTCCTTCATTTGGCTCTGGCTGGGTTTCCTGTTGAGGTCCTTAGTTCTAATGAGCACCCTTCCACCTCAATTTGCTGGGTGTCAGCACCTTCAAATTAAGCTCCTTTTGAACATCCTGGTGATCCCTCCTGTCTGTTTCAGCTGCCTCTGAGCCACTCAAATGCACCAGTGGGTGTCCCTCTGCCATGCCCACCTCTTCCCACTCTGAAATGGAAGCATTTTGCTCAGTGGAGCTTGAAGAGTGGTGTTTCATCACAACAGACACATCTGTGTTTCCATATTGACAATTCAATATTCCCCAATAACTCTCTAAGGACCTGAGCCCCCCAGCCTGGCTGTAAAGTGCACCCTGCTGCCATCAGTCTCTGAATTCCACGAGTCTTGACCTCCCAAGCCCTTCCATGTTTATCATTACAGCTCTATCAAATTTCTCATCCCAAAACAAGCAATTGGGGAAAGCAATCGCTCCTGATTTATCTTCTCTAACCTTGGGAATGAGAACAACATTTCTGCTTTTTTCTTAAATCATTAATTTTTGTCTGCAGGATCATTACTGCACTCTCTGTGTAAAATCTATGACTCTTCCTAGGTATCCCTTAATGTTTCCTGAACCCAGCCTTGATGTGCATTGGACACTTGGGATTCATTACTGCTGTTAATCTGCAGCCATTAAAAATGCAAGGTCGTTTTGGAGATGGAAAAAAAAAAAAAAAAAAATCAGGCGAGCATCTTTCAAACCTGCACTCAGCTCTTTTCACTCCTCATTAAATTTCAATTGGTGAAGGCTACTGGTCTTCCTCAGCCTTTTGTCAGGGGGTGCAGCACACCCAGAGCATCTGGTGGTGGGCAGGGGTCGGGCACAGGGGGTTCCAGGGCTTCAGAACAAAGTGGCCTCACATCACCCAGCAGCTGCCAGCTCTGCTTGGGAAAGCCAGGCTTGCCTTGCTGTGATCTCATTGCTCAGGCTGAGCCTCTCTAACAAGTTCTATGATAGCCCAAATGCACTGGTTTTGTAGGGATTTTCCACAGGAATCTGTAAGCAGCGCCCTGTGAATGAACTTGGTTGTTCATGTGGTAAATTGTAATATCTTTTCCTCAGAGAGCTCTGCTTTTCATCATGAGAATCTGCTGCCTAATGCAGAATCTCTGGGGGGATAAAGCCTTTGGGGTTTCAGATTCACCCCAGCATCACAAAGCAAGCAGCTCAACCAGAGATACTCAGTGAGAGCATCTTTAATGCTAACAAGCCAACATTTGAAAATATCATTCATCACATCTATCAACAAAAACACCAAAAAATTTCAGGAATCCCTGATAATTTAGCAAACTGATAATAATTAATAATTAATACACTGATTACATCTGATTGATTAAATTAACAACCAAAAAAGTGTTAAATTTAACATGACTATTTTAGCATACAGGGTCTGTATATCATACAGCATCATTTTAAGTGCTCTTCTATTTTCCATTTGCAAGGTATTATGTGAGCAACCCTTATTTTTGTCATTGTGTTTAATGGTTTGGAGAGATAAAAGCTTCACTTCTACTTTACTTACTGCCTCCTAAGGACATGCATCTTTATATGCAGTTTGTGAGGCAGAAAGACCTCTATACACAGAGATGGAGCTGTGTTGTCTTTAAAAATATTTATAGCATCCTTTCTTCTTTTAAATTACACCTGTCAGTCAAACACAGCACTCACTGAAGAAGCCTCAATCCAAATCCTGTGCAATTTGAGCTATTTTCTGTATTTCTGCAAAAGAACACAGATTGCCTATTTTTCCTGCAGAGCAAATGATGACCTTGTATTGATCACGTACATTTGCTTTATTTGACTGTTTGGTTTTTTTTGGTGTTTTGTTTGTCTTCCAGACATCAGCATGCTTTACAGATGGACACAGGGTATTATCCATCCCATTTCACACTAGAAAATCTGACTTCCAGTGTCAGCAGTGAGCCAGGCCACCACCACAGAGCCATCTAGCAAAGCCATTGGCAGAGTGTCAGAAGGTGATTCGTTTTGAACCATCAAAAATGAGGCAAAAAAATAATAAAAAATAATTCACCAAAGTTCAACTCCTGCCATGCCTTTGGATTTGAGAAGGGCTCCCAGCTAACCAAGCCAGGGCAGCACTCCCACTGTCCACTCCCAGGCACAGTGTGGTGCAGGCAGCAGCAAAGGAAAACTCAGATTTTTAACTTACAAATATTTTCATCATTGCATAAATTATTTGCCTTTGGGGGGATGACAATAACCATGACTTTCTTGTTATATTTTTGAGAGTGAGAATTTGAGCACAGAAAGCACAGGTGGAATTGAGGGAAGAAAGGGGAAGAGCTGCCCAAGAGCAAAGGCTGGATGACAGAAAGCTCATAGAGTCTTGTACATCTGTATGTAAAGGTTGAGATAAGTTGTGCTGACTTAGGAAGGCTGTGGAATGCAGATGACATTGAGAGGCTGTCTCACTATTGACACACTTGTGTCTCATGTTCATCAAAACTGATAACGGAATAAAATATTTTATAATGTCTCTCAGTTGCCCCATCTCTGTAAAAGCTGGGAAAACCAACAGGTCCACAAGGAGCTGGACAGAAACTCCCCAGTAAACCCCAAATCTGAGGGAATGAGGGAATCTGTGCCCCATAGCCCACTGTGATCCCCTGAGCCCTGCAGAGGCACCCCAGTGCCCTGCATGACCAGTGGTGGCTGCATGAGCAAATTCCAGGTATTGACATGAAGTTACAATAATGAAAGTTACAACTAATGAAAAATAATTCCAGAGTCAGTGGGATAGAAATGTGAACAAGGAGCAAGAGTTTAGACATCTTGGTGAGCAGAGAATTTCACTCAGAAATAGAGAAACCAGAGGTTTTGGTCCCTCATGCTGCACTCTTTAAATTGTTGATTGTTTTATATATTTAAGCTGGCAAATTGGACGGACATTCTGTTGAAAAGGAAAAAAAAATCCATGAGTATTCTGGTTAGGACTGGCAAAAGTCTCCATCAGGACTGTCTTCTAGAAAGAGATGTGGGAAATGTGATTTGTCTTCAATGCCTGTGCAAAACTCCTATGACAGCTGCAAAAGCACAGAAGGGTGAGACTGGAGATGGAAAGCTGCAGAGATCACAGAAGGGTGAGTCGGAGATGGAAAGCTGCAGGGGTCACTTTTTCCTCTCTGTGACCCAGCCCTGGCCCAGTCCCCCCTCCCAGCACAGCACCTGCAGGCACCTTTGTCACAATACAAACTTATTCTATTTATTATTACAGATTTATTAGTTCTGAGGAAAGGACTAACATGATTCCTGAATAACTCAAATGGACAAAGGCAATTGCTGGACTGATCACAGGCTTCTGAGGCCCAAATCATCCATCAGACTCACACCTCCTCCTCCTGCTCGTTTTCCATCAGCCTTTCCTTTAGGTGGGCTGTCAATAAATTTTGTGTCAGCAGGTCAGAGAGGATGATGCAGTTGTCAGCTTCAAAGGGCTTATAAAGCAGAAAACCAAGAAAAGGGCATCAGGAAAACTGCAAAACACTTCCTTTGCCACAGCAAATGCAACTGCCCACATTTGGCACTGGTAACAATGCTGACTAGATCAAATAAACAAGAGATAGATAGATAGATAGATAGACAGACAGACAGACTGACTATATTTATATGGGGGATATAGACAGGTGAAGAGATAGAGATATATAGAAATACTAAACAAATAGGATAATAACCCAACTAGGTCAAACTTAAATAAGTAATTTAGTTGTTTGTTTGTTTGTCTACCTATGTTTTGCACATCACAGTTCTCAGAAAGCCTCTAAGCACCCAGTAGAAATATTGTCTATTTTGGTAATGACTGACTCAATCAAACATAGGGGAAATGTGAAGTGTATTTCTGCAGGATCCTGGGTAGGAATACAGAAATCAGAGTCTAATCTGATGCAAAGTAAAAGTAGAACAGCCAGTCAAGAAGAGCCAGAGAGGGACCTGCAGTACTAAAATATGTAAGAATCATTCAGAGAGGGAAAGTATTCAGAGAATTGTATGAAATCAGCAAATAGATTCACTGCAGTCCTACTTTATGAATTACAGTAAAAATCCAGAGCAATTCCTCAGGCAGATGGAATCAAATGTACATCCAAAGTGAAGCCAAATCAGAATCTGTCCCTGTCCCTTTCCTTGTGACAATACCATCTTCCCCTCAAACTAATGGTGTGCACAGCACAAGCCACCTTCTATAAATGAAAAAAGATACTGTGTGTGGTTTCCAAGATTGAACAAGACATTCTATCAACATGCAAAATGAACTAATTCAGCCATTGCAAATGAACAGATTCACAAAGCAAAAGATAAACTTTCCACATCTCATTTAATTTATGCTGTCTCACTGCACTGAGAAAACAGCTTTACCCATTCTCTAATGTATTGAAATGTTAGAAACTTTAATAATCAAAACAAAACCAAATAAACATTATGAACTGCTTGAGAGAATATTTTAAATGAGCAGGAGAATACAGAAAATATTCATAATTCACAAGAGTTTGCAGTTTCTGCAGTAGAAATCTCCCTAAGGTTGTATGTGCAAGAAATGAGCATGAACTGGGTGCAGTAGGGAACCTTTTGCTGGGGACTGAGTTTTTCTGGGTTTCCACACACACCTCCTTATTCCAAAAAGAGTTCTAAGGGTGTCTAAAACCTTTAAAACATATCATTTAGATTTTTGGTTTTGTTGCTTATGTTAGATGTAGGTTGAGACACATTTCTGAGAATGGCTCCATACAGAAAATCAGGGGTTTGAGCAATCCATTATATCCACTGGGCTTTTTGAGGTTCAATTCCCTCTCCTGCTCCCACTTTCTAGTTTGGTTGGGCAATATCAGATTTGCTCTTGCCTGCATCCCTGAGTTAATTTTACAAAATGAAAGTTTAATTTAGCTGGGCATTTCTCAGTTGTGCACAGAGATCAGTCTCATCCAGCCCCCCCAGCTTGAGGGTAGGGAATGTTTGAAGGGCATTTTATGACTGATTGCAAGCCTGCACTATAAGAATCATCTTAAAATTTTACAGAATCAAAAAATTCTATTACATTCCTGGGAAAGAAAAAGAAAAGACCTTTCAGTGACTGTACAACTTTTGAGCAGGGTTTGTGTCTTGAGAAAGCCTAATTTCAGCCTCATAACTGAATTTAGATAGGAAGCCAACATTTCCACTGCTTTTATAGCCAGGACTTTCCCTAAGAAACTGAGGAGAAGAGGAAAAAAATCAAGTGTCTTTGAATTTCTTCAAATTTTGTAAGAAGCTGTAGAATTTTCTCATGGCACAGACACAAAGGAATTATAACCATTCTCCCATGGTCAAGAAATACATTATACTATTAATGATTTTAAAAAATAAATTCATCTACAGTGTTTTGGGCTTTTTTTTTTCACTTTGGATCCAATGTCAAAAATCCTCGATTTGCTCTCTGCATCCAGTTGCAATAACACAACCCAAATTCTTCTATCTTACAATAGGCTACAAACCTCCAGACTCCATTTTCCCCAGAGTACCTTTTGTGAAACACTCTTCTCTCTTTCCTGACAAGTATAAACACACACATATATATAAAGTTAGCAGTTCCACAGCATCCTCTCCCTTCAGTGCAGACAGTTTAAGTCAAATTTAAGTCACCCACTCACCTGCAGGAGCCTTGCTCTGCTCCACTGTGGGTTCCAGTCCTTGTCCTTGGGCACAAATCAGGAGAACACATATCCAAGATGCTTTTCTTCCCAGGTTTAACTTGTCTTTCTCTTTAATTAACCAATCATTGGGGAGCTCCCAGCAAAAGGAGGGAGGAAATAAAAGATATCTGGTTTTAAGAGCAAAACATTTCAATAGCTGGCTCTTTTTAGGCTTTTTCAAATAGAACTTTTCAGTCTTCTTTTTGTCCTTCATCTTCAGTAGTTTTTCAATTTTCATTCTTAGGATTCATGTAAAGGATAAACTGGGCACCTGCTCCTCATTTTCCCAGCAGTAAGAAATAAATTATATCATAAAGTGATTTTTACCTCAAGTGTCTTAAAATTATATACATTTTTGGCTGGACAGAAATGCTCAGCTGAAAACACAACTCTTCTTAATTGAGAAGCTGAATTCCCACCCATGTTGCACTTTCCAAGCCAAACCCATCTCACTCTAACTCTTCAAGTCAGCCACCATTAAAACCAGACAAGTTCCTGCTCACTGGATAAGCAGCAATGAACTGGAATGATGGAAATGCCTTTTCTGTCTAGAAAGCATCAGGTCCTCATTGCTTTGAGAGGTAAACAAGTTCTTTAATCCATTTTAGATACTCAGATCCTCAAGTGGGGAACAGAAACCCCCTTTGTGAGGAGCACTTGCTGAGTTGCTCAGGTTGGAAGTGTGATTCCCAAGCTAATTATCTGTAATTATAGATACCACCTGGTCTGAGACAGCTCTCATTGGGGTTTTAGGCTCCCTGGCCTCCCCTGGGTGATCTTAAACAGCAATTCTTTAACTTCTGTGTCAGCAGGGCTTCAGTTCAAGAGCCCTGGCCAATCAATGGCACTTCACATTTCTAGGTGTATATATTTTGTCCAAATGTCACAGACCATGTCTATTTTCCTTTTTCTTACATTATGAACTGACCTTTTCTTGTTCATTTGAAAAGTCTTTGATTCTATATCTTGTTTTCCTCAACTCATTCATTGCTCCATAATGGTAGGTGCTATTCAGTAAAACACTTGAAAAATTACCACTTTACTCTAATAATGTATTAACAGCATGATGAAAGAGGAAGTTTAGAGCATGCTTTAGCATTTTCACTTCTATTTTTACAGAATGGAAAACGTTTAAAATTATTTAATGCTGTATTAACTTCTAATTTGACTTATCTATGTGTAGTTTATCATATAATTCCATACCAGGACTGAGAATTCCTTCTAATTCATGCCATGCAAATCAACAAAATGAATATTTTAAAAAAATATACCCTGGTGTTAAACAGTGTTTTATAACCTAGATTTTTATTGGCTTATATAAGCTTTAATTAAAGCTAAATTTAATTAATTTCAGTTGGTTTATCTGCAATTGTATAGAGCAATGACTACTCTGCTGCTTTTTTACTCCTGTTTTATTTTGACATAAAAGTCAGACTTCAGCACAGGACAGTGTTGAAAGGTGTGGGAATTACACTGGGAACACCCTCGGATGTCAGGGAAGCAGTTTGACATTTACAGTGATGTTACACAAGGGATTAGAGCCTCTAACAGTGACACTCCAGGGAGCAGCATCACTTGGCATGTGCCTGACTTAGCAGAGCTGAAATACTCTGTTTGGGGAAAAGACCAGCAAGGAAAGTGGTGCTAGACCATCAGGAGGTGATGGGGAAATGCCACAATTAGTAGGTAACAGCTCCTGTCAAACCTTTCATCTTTAACAAAGATTTCTGTGCAATTCCAGCTGTGCCAGCTCCCCTCACTCACCTGCCATGCATCCCCTCACACAGCAGATCCTTCAGGCCTGTTTGGTGGAACATTTTGGCAAAAAATGCACAACCCCAAAAACGTGTTTTGGCTAAAATTGAATGATTTCTCTCTGGAAAAATATGCAATGCTCTTAGACCAACTTTCCCTGAATTTTCACTTATTTTAATAAGAGTTATAACAACTGAATATTTTTTACTCATGGTGTAGGCCAATTCTGATGAATATATTGTCTTGGAAACATTTCGAGCAAATCTTTAGTGACTCAGGCCTCAAGATTCAGATGGTGAGAAGAGAGAGATTTACTTGCTTTGTGCATGATATTTACAAAATAAATATTCACAATTTCTGACTGCCAGTGTTTCCAGTTCTATCTCACCTTTTTTGAGGGACCAAGCAATGCACATGGTATCCAGGATTTTTGGATGGCTTTCTAAAATCTGATATCTACAACTGCATAATAATGTTTTCTCTTTGATTCTTTATGTGTCCTCTATAATCCCTAATGTTTTATTTGGCCCTCTTGCTGATGAACTCCATGCAGTACCCAGGGATCAATCCAGAATGATTCCATGATCTCTCCCTTGCATTAGTAGCAATGCAATTAGAGCCTACCATGCACAAAAATAGAACAATTTCTGCCCTCGATGCATCAATTTGCATTATTGCTGCTGAATTTCATTGCAGTTTTATTTCCCAGCCATCCAGGATTTCAGGATCCTCCTGCACCCCTCGGAGTCAGCTCTGGGCTTGTCAGAACAAAACAACTTTGTATCATCAGCAGAGTTGTTTTCTTGGCTTCATTTCCTTGTCTTTTTTCCTTCATTTATGAACATCTCAAACACATTCCAACACTGTTTTTCCTGGAATTAAATTATTAATTAATTAACTACTAATTAACTAAATTATTAGTACCCACCTTTACTTCCCATCTTTCACATAGTTTTATTACTAACTCTTCTGTGACACAAAAGTTCAAGTCAATAAGAGAATTTGGCAAAGGATTTTCTATAAAATCCACAAGTGACAAATGGCAGAACAGTCCTGTGTACCTGCCTTGGCTCTTGGGGCAGAGAGTGTTCCTGTAAAATTCTCATACCTGTTTCCCACAGTGTCATCCCAAACCATGAGTCCTCCTGTTTCCATCTTGGATGCAGAATTGAGGCTTCCACCTCCCTCCTCACAGGCCGTTGAAGACTGGCATTGTTTGCCTCTCTCCTGTCTGCTCCTGAGATGTATTTAAACACTCCACACTGCCAGAAATTGTTCATCAGCTTCACGCTTCAGATCCTCTGAGAGCTTTAGGGCACAGGAATCTGAGCCCAGCCATTTGTAACTGTAAATTTTATTGATTTGCTTTAAAAACATTTTTGCTGAGGTCTCAGCATGGTCCCATCTCTGCCTTGAACTCTTGTGCAGATTCCTGGCACCTGCCCACGACGCTCCCTTACATCCCTTCCCTTCCTCCCCTCCCACCCCAGCCCCTTGGGGACCCTGCAGCCTCTCTGCCTCTCCAGGATTTGGGAAGCTTTCCATCACCAGCTTTTAGGCCTTCAGGAAACCATGCCTTGAAATTTCTTCCAATCCCTCAGCTGTGCTTTACATTTCAGCTACCAGAATTGGTTTTTTTCTCTCATTCTTACATATTATTCACATTTTAAAGTACATTTGTACTACTCCCAACAGCATCTTTTACAATGCTCTTTTACCTCAATGGCTGGGGGTTTTTTCCTTCTAAACAATTTTTTTTTTCTTTTAAGAAGGAGTTTATTTCAGGCATCTATTAGAACATTTTAAACCTTATGGCCTATAAGCTGCTCCTTGAACTGTTTTTCTCAATTTAATGCCATATTTTTTTTTATGTGTGTCTTCCATCTTGAGGATTTTGCATAGAAATGTTGTGTGTTCACTGATAGAGATGGGGTCTTCTACAGATAAATCACATGCCAAGGTCAACAAACTGCTCACAACTAAACCACCACCTGATTTTCCTCCTCCAGTTTCTGAGAAAGAATTATCAGCATCTCTAAATACATCACCTCTCCACCAAGTTCTCTATGGCATAGGAACAGAAAGTATCTCCTGCCCTTAGAAGTGTATTCTCTCAACATCTCTAGATTCTAATCTTTTAAATAACCCCAAGTTCTTTGAATTCAAGCTTACTTACTTGGTAAATGAGGGTAGGACAACTAAGGAGCACAAAGAGAAGGACACAATAATGGTTGCTCCAACATTAAACCTTGACAATCCATAATATTGCTTCCTGAAGTGTCAGTGCTCTCAAGGACTTACCCAGCAAAGCAAAACCTCAGGGATACCAAAAGCTGATAAAAAACCCCATTCAAATGCAAGTGGGGGAACTCGCCCCAATTTTCTCTGTCATTTTTATTTTTAAAATGAATACTGAATTTTACTGCACATTACCAATCTGTATTTACACATCCCTGTTGTACATAAGACCTCACTCACCTGTAAACACCTTTCAATACAAACCCAAGCCATTGAAATTACAGGCTGATGTAGACTGAAATACAAACTAGGGAGTGTTCAAGGATCTCTTCTCAAAACTCTCCTGTTACAGACAGGACAAATCCTGTTACTGCCTCTACCACCTCTCTGAGGACAGCTCTCCCAGGCAGCAGGACACAGAGCCCTCTGGAGATTCCCAGCATGACTAAAAATCACTGTCACCCCTGATAATCTGGCCACTTTGCTTTCCTGACCTGGCCAGTGTCATGAGAACATCTTACCCTGCGTCCCTGTGGCTCCAGGAAATCAGTGCAGTCCATCCTCTGGAGCTGAGCAGAATTTGGGACAAGGTGGCCATAATTCCCAGGGATCTTTGCTCATGGCATCAGTTCCTGGGAGGACTAGATATGAATAAAGCAGGAGGCTACACATTTTGAGTGCCCATCAAATTAGGGAGCATCAGTTTATCTCACTGGTTTTCATCAGGACCAACAGCTCAAAATAATATACAAGTAAGTTTCCTGAAAGTAAAAATTTGGCAGAAAAAGGAGCTGTCAACAGCAGGAGAAAAAATGTGTTCATCAAGAGATGCTTCCTAAAGTGAGAGCAGGGATGTCACTGAGAGAAGCTTAGGGATGGATGAGCCTTGAAAACCATTCTTCATTTTTTATACCACTGATTGCTGCTGTCAGAGACCTTCAGTCTCTTGAAGAGGCAGCATTTCAATCTCATATTCAGGCAGAAGTGTCCCTATAAACACCAAGAAAAGGGGATTGCTTGCATTTGGAGGTGAAACAATGGTGGATTCTTTTACCCAATGAATCCAGGAAACCTTTTCTTACCATTCTGAAGAAACATCCTCAGACACATGTAGCCTGCAGAATGGACTGATTTAAACAGCCCACATGATTCACCATTGCAGACACGAACGAGAGGTCATTTCTGTCCATGGGTAATGAGGGCAGGAGCAGGTTTTCCCCAGAATACAGACAATTTCACCCCTGGTTATTATTTCTGGTAACCTCCCATTCATGGTAGCTGACAAACACAGCCTTTCAAAAATCCCCAAAGGTACTGGGGAGGATGGAGATGGAAAATCAAACAGTCAAACAGAGGCTTTTCTGACTCCTCAATAGTAACCATGAGGAGGGAAGTGTGGGCAACAGCAGGAGGGAGGGAAGAGACACAGTTCTCTTTTGTTTTCCATTGAGTCTATAATAAAATTTCAAAACTGTTTTAAAACCAGGAGAAATGAGACTGGCAACAACCACAACAGACAAGGCAGCCACTGAAAGAAAAAGATGCAGTAAGGTCCAGTAAGTTTTTTTCTGGGCCACTTAATTACTGTGATTGTTGTTTATTCCTCCTTCTCTCCTGTTACACATTTACTGTTCCACACAGCACCCAGCCTTGTTTTTGCAAGACAAAAACCATCCCTCCAGCAGGAGAAGCCCACATCAGTGTGTTCAGCTTCCCTCCCACACCCCAGGCTCACCAGGCACCCGGGAGATGCTCAGCTGGGAGGAGGAAAGTTTCTCCTGCTTTTTATTCCCTCCTTCTGATAAAATAGAATGCAATCCACAATGGTAGTATACCCCACTTCTGCTGAACACAAATGCTCTGAGAATCGATACACATAATTATTTAGTCATATGTATAATGCAGATAGTTTGTTTTGCTCACTCCCTTTGCCCTTACCCTCACAAGAACTCTGTTGGCACAGCAGAAACAGGCAATATGCCAATACATTGAAGTGTTTAAGGCAAACACATCACTCCTCTGCTGTGCATTTTCACATCACTGTGTGCCTGTTCTTCTGCTTCACACATGGGGAGCCAGAAGCCCCAGTAGTTAGGCTGTGTTCTTTTTATGCCATAAAGTAAAATATGAAAAGTAAATGTGTGATACATTTTGAAATTTATGATGTAAACATAGCTTGGGAGAACAATTACCTTTGCAATTTCACTGGGCACAGTGCTTGGGTTTTCAGGCTGGAAGGGCTGTGCTTCACCATGGTTAGAAATGGATTAGGGAGACTGTGAGCAAGTGAGACTAAATTGGCTGAAACATGAGTAACCCTTATCACTCCTCCTTAGGGGCTGTTTGCAAATGGGTGAGCAGGATGTGGAGTCCCACATTGAATACTTTCATTCTGGCAGGAGGAGCATGCACACAGCCACAGATCTCCCTGTTACAGGACAGTATCTGTATCTACAGTGGAGGACAATGCTGTGACCATCACTGCCCAAAATCTCTGCCAGACTTTTGCACTGGCTTCACTCATGCACAGATTACAAACCCAGAAAACTCTGATCCCCTTGAGCACAATCAGATGAGAAAAGGACTTTAGAAAGTGCAATAGGTAATTTTCTCCTCTCAAATGAGATAGAAGAACTCTTTAGGAGCATTTTGTTTAGTTTAGCAGTGTTCTTCTGAAAAACTTCATGCAAATGCTTTCACTCATGAATTTGGACAGTCCAGATGCTGTGTCTGAAAAGGTGCATGATGCTTGCTAAGGAACAGCATGAATGTCCAAAAACAGAATAATTAGAAGGAAACAAAGGAGGTGAGTGGGATAACTACCTCCTAATCTTGTTCTAATTTATAGTTCAAAATGACATCTAATATAACCTTCCTATCTCTACATAAACCCTTAGGCCTGGGTTCAGATTCTGCAGTAGCCTGAGTCGGGCACAGATCTTCCACAAAGCAGCAAATGTATAAAACCTCCTTCCCTTTTTTCCTCATCCATGTTAATCCATTCTGTATCTGTGGTCCCTGCCTCACCTGTAGATACATTTCTGCATCACCCAGTGAAGTTTGTAATTCTCTGCAGCTCTTAAAATGGTCAGACGTGCCAGTCCATACATTACATTACACAGCTGGGGACACTTACTTGAGCCTGACAATGTGAATAATCAATTTACTTGGACAATCTGATATCCCCCCTCTGCAAGTTGGATGTGTTCTTTCACTTCCATGACATTATTGTAATTGCCTGAACCACTTTTGGTGGGGTATTTTTCCCAACCTTAATTACCTTGTCATTTGTTATTAGGCATTTTAATATGGCCATTAAATGTCACACTTAGCTTTCAGTTTTTCTCTCTGTCTGGTTCACAATTCTGCAATTTAGAAAGGTCCAGCCATATACATATTTTCACACTTTGACACATTTAAAACTTTGCTCAGTGCCAGGTTTATTAGAGCATTAAACTGATGAACTTGCTCTAATAATCAATGTATAAATAATCAATTTAATGCTATAATAAAGAAAACATAAAACAGCCTCAGCTCTGTTGCTTGTGCTGAGGTGCAGTGGCATTTGGTGGTCATGCATGGCAACACTTGTACAAGCTTCATTTAGAGAAGGTGGCAGGTTAATTGGGATAGAACACAAATGCAGTACAGCATCCATAATAAGCAGCCAGTGATATAAAAAGGGAAAAGGAACTAGAGGCTTGCTTCCACTCCTTCCAGATATACCCTCTCAAGGTAATGCTCAGAAGAATTAGCAACAGTATGTTTTCATACATTTATGGGAAAATACTCAATGATCTCTGAAGGCAACAAGAAAAAAAAAAAAGTTTGTAGCTCCAGAATCTCATTGCAGTTCCTGGATGAAATTCAGACACGGCTTCTTTTATTGAATACTTGGTTCCAGAAACTAATGGAAACCGGAGCCAGTATTGGAGGGACAATACTAACAAGGTGTGTGTTACACAATGTTCCTTGGTTTCCTGTTTACACATCCTCATGTATTTCCCCTCACCCCAAGCCTGTCACTGAGCAAAACCCAAACAAGGATTTCATGAAGAATTGAAGGCTCCTATGGCAACAACATCAATATTTATCTGTAAAAATTACAAGCTTCAGCTAAGATGCTAGAAAAAAGCTCTTAAATCTTTCAGATTGATCAACAGCCATATTTTACACTGCATTTGTGTATCATTATTTCTGAGATGTGCTCTCTTCCCAGGGTGCCACACTCACACCAGGACAGTTACAGAGGAGCCAAGTCTGATAGGCTAAGAAACAGTAATTGCCAGTGAAAGTTTTCTCTGCAGATGGATTAAACTGTGAAAGAGACTGGCTTGAAAAAATAGTGGGTGCTTATCACTGAATCAATTTTTAACAAGCTCATGTTGACTGTATTATTTTTTCATCAAAACCATAATCCTAAATTGAACTATTGAACAACCAGACGAGGTTAGGTTTGCTTTTTATTTTCCCTCTTTCATGGACTGAAGGGGCAAGACATGGCAGATACCCTTCATCCATCACTTGCTATAATGAATGCATACTCATTAGCATACTAAAGAAATTGCACCTTCTCATCACATCATAGTAAGATAGAAAGAGTCTCATCCTGTTGCTGTTCATGAGCCACATTTCAACTTCTTCACTTGCTATAAAACAGCACCTTGCTCTATTTTCCCACTGTGATGAGACCTCTTCTTGAAGCACTGTGGTCCTCAAAATTAGCCTAACCCCTGTTCTTTCAATTTTTTATTGCTAAGCTCCTAGCTTACACTATGGGATTTGATTTTTAAATATTTTCTTTTAATAAGAAAATGACTGATAGAGACTCAGGTCCCTGTTGGAAAAATCTGCCCACAACTTTGCATCCAGCCTTGCCTCAGAAAGTTCTTGAACGAACAAAATTTAGGGTAAAGCAAAGCTACAAAATTTTATATGCTTTCTTACAGTACTCCCTTTTTAGACTAAAAGTTCTGCCTAAATCAATTTTTCACACTGCATTTTCTTTTGTCTTGCTTAATTCTGATTATACTGACAAATTACTGTACCCGTTCCTTCCTGTTCCTCATTTTCCCAGTATGTATATAGATATGATGTTCTATATTTCTCATATGCTGTTCTACAAGCCCTCCTTCAAATATTTCACTGGTATTCAGATTCACTGCATTTCCATAGGCAATTCCTACAGAAAAGATAAGCTCCCCTGTCCAAGCTCAGAGCAATTTCCACTGCAATTAAAAAACCGGGGAGCCCAATAAATTTAGTGTCTACTAAAACCCAAAAGGAAGAACAGTTAACCTGGCAATGTAAATACCTTTCAATGTAACAATTTTCACTCTCTAAAAATGAAATCTTTTACTGTAACTGCTTCTTTCAAATGTGGAATAGTATCCAACAAAATTCGTATTTTTTAATTACTATCTGAAATGTAGTGTATAAATGAAACAAAGAACTGAAAATCCATAAGAAACTACATAATTCATCACTCTTTTATAATTCATCACTCTTTTGTGGAAATAACAGAATGATCTGCCTTTCCTGCCTTAGTTGAAAGTTTATTGAATCAAGCACTGGCTACACTTGTCTCTAAGGTTACCTGTGTGCCACTTTATTTTGGAGTGACAGCTCTGTAGAGAGCAACATATTCCAATAAAGTGTCTCCGTGCTTGTCTTCCCAAAACACTTTTCTTCCTTAACCCTCTCCTAATGGTGCTGAGACCCTTAAGCCTGGACTCAAGACTCTTTTATTTGCCAAACGCATGTACCAGGAAGGGGTTGAGGGGTGGAAGAAACCAGAGCACTTTTTCAGCCACGTGCTGCTCTCCATTAGGATTTTGGAGGCATCATTTTATTAAAAGAACTCTTCTGCAGCCTTATCAGGCACAAGATATTCTGTCCATGCATTATATGCCCTTCCCTTTTTTCCCACAGGGAAGCTGAAGCATTCACAGACCCTGCTGGAGCTGTAATTGCTGCCAGCTGCTCTGCCAGCTGGGTGTGTGGAGCTGGGCACCAAGTGCTCTGGCCAAGGTCCCACCCTCACCCCAGACAAACTGGAAAACAGCAAGATGCCCACATTGCTCTGTCATTTTAACAATATTCTTCTTCTTCTTCCCAAGGCAACAGTTTCACACCTTTTCCTATCAGTTTTCTTCTTTGATGGACTAAACTCTTGGATTATGACCCTCCTCCACAAAGAACTGTGAAGGTTCTGCATTGCCTGGGGGATGGGAACACGTGCCTGAAATGGTACCTGCTCCCCACACCAGCCTTGGGATATCAACATCCAAATTCCCACAGAAGCACCCCAGGGAGCTGCACTCTCAGCTCACTCAGCACGCAAAATATGTTACAGCGGAAAACATCAATTTCCTCACAGAAATATTTCCTATGTATCTCCCTACCAACACTGATGGTTTCATCAATCAGAAGCTTTTTTTTTTTTCCCTTTGGTCATGAAATCTAAAAAGAGGCTATTGTCTCTTTATAAGATAATTAAAATAATTGTGTGTACATATATATATATATATGTACATATATATGTACATATATATATATATATATATATATATATATATATATATAAAATTTGTGTCCTCATGGAGTATAGGCATTATTAAATCAATTTTGTTGTTAAGTTCCACTTAGGTAAAATAGGATATTGGATTTCTAAACTAATTATACAGGAAAGAGGTCTAGTACTGAGTTAAATGGAAACTTTGGTCTGCATACACTCGGGTGATTTAATTTCCTTAAGTCTATCCAAATATCCAATCCTACCACACTGCAATCTACAGACATTGGAAAACAAATATTTTACTCACCACTGCACATTTAGGAGCTGCATTTGTAAGATGCCTGTAGTTTTACCCCCCCAATGAGAGAATCACTAACATTGTCATGCACCTACCTCCTTGAAGTCGGGCTCCTTCTCCACTTTCATGTCTGAAATTCAACAGACAGAAGTTTAACTAAATTCTTTCTTTCTTTCCTTTTCAAAGCTCCAGTTGCCTGGGAAGTTGTGACTCTCCTTAGCCACATCCCAGGAGCTCCCCATTCTCTGCAGCACTCTTGAAATCATCCAGAGGATAAGGAGAAGGAATCCTAATGCCACTGAAGAGGTGCAGAAGACGCATCAGTAATCAATAGCAGTGAGGTTCTTCCTTCCCTGGAGGCAACTGACTTGCTAGGATGAGTTACTTGCAGTAAATATAAAACACCAGGACCACTGCACCTTGCCTGGGTACTTTTAAACGGTGCAGAAGAAAGTGGTATTCAGGATCTCTGGGTCCTCTTCCTCTCTTGTTTCTTCTCTGAAATCTAATAAACCTGTGCAGAGGGATACGAGGTCACACCTTGTATCCTCTGCGTTTTATTAGAGGAGTCAACACTCAATATTCCAAGTTTCCAAGGAGAATCTTTGGCTTCAGATCAAACAAAAGCTCTTCTGCCTTAAAAGGTGCAATTTCTCAATTAAATTAACCTGACTCCATACTCAAAGTGCCAGAGTTGAGAGAACAGAGACAATCATCTTCACTTTCAGCCACAAAGAAAAATCTACATATGCCAAAAACTGAGCAACAAGGAGCAGTTGGTTATAGCAAATCACAGCAGACATTGAAAGAACCAGGTCATAAATAATTCCATCCTTGCTGCCAAAAGATTAAATAAATTAGTTTTAAAAAATAATCAGCCTTTCTTTGTACTCAACAATCTGGGGAAAGTATTCCAATTGACATGCAGTTATGCCTGGTTTTGTAATATAATTGAAATTTCAATATGACCTACAGGTTTCATAGATTTTGCAAGTTGTAGTAGCAGAAAAAGGAGCGAGGAAATCAAGAAGGTAAAGATAAGCTCTAGCAAGCAGTAAATGGATATGCTGATTCCCTAGCTTTCCATAAATAGGTCTGTTCTAGTAAGTGTCATATTTTAAGGACAGCTGAATCAAACAGCAATTTTTCAGACCCAAAATGTCATCATGGTGTTTAACAGCAGATAAGCTACAAAAAGTCTAAACTTGTGCTTTTTCATGCAATGTGTACTAACGCTTGCTCTACTGTAGATCACCTGGAGTCATTAATGATTGCCATTAGTTATGATGTAGAATCTGATAGGTAACACAGTTCAGTGTGCTGTTAAGTGGAAGGATTATTTCAACAGGTCAGCAAAAGTAAAGGTAAATTCTTCAGTCTAACTAGCAGAGCCTGCATCTGGCAAACACTTTTGCAATATCTGAGTTCAACTCATGCATAAAAATATCAGTAAAAGCAATTAATTTGCATCTGATTCTCACCCTTGTGTACATAATTACATTAAAAACATCTGTATCTGTAGGACAGTGTGAGAAACCATGAGAACATTAAAAGCATACCACATTTCCACCCAGATTTCAGATAACACGTTTTTTAAATGTACCAGTCTTGCCAAAGGCATTCCCACAGAAGGCCATGTCCTATGAGACGTTCAAAGTTGGAAAAGCTGGAGGTGTGATGTTGGGGTAGAATGAATTGGGAATGGGGACCTGTCGAGCTAGAGGGAAAGGAGGAAACAGTGCAGGATCCAAACATCTGAGATAACATTTCCTGAGCACTGCTGAGACACAAGCATTCCTTTTGCAGGTAACTAACACAACCAAGTGTGGCACATGGCAAACATGAGCACGGAGTGGCTGCTTTGCAGAGGAGCACCAACCAGCACATCTGGTGGGAATTGGCCTTTTCCCAAATCCTCCACACGCTGAGTCCAGGCTCAGCACACACCCACAGCCTGTGTTTCCTTCATGTGCATTTGGCTCAAATTGGGAAAAACCACCTCAGTGAACTGAGCTGGATGAGTTAGGAGCACGTCTGGTTAGGAGAAGCATCAGTGTTGTCAGGTGAGCGTTTATTAAGTGACGGGTGTCATTTATAAAATCACAAAGCAGCAGTCCCAGCCAACAGAAGACTTGAAAACGACGCTCCTCCATAGAAAACAGGATTTGAAAAACCTTGTTTGAATTCTGCTCTTACTTTTCTGTTGTTGTTTTGTGTGATCTTACTGTAGTGCACATTGTAGCCCCCATAAATTATACCCTACCTACGCTATACATATGTACTCCATATGTCCTATAAATGCCACAAAGCAAAGCCATACTTTGTGGTAACACTGGGACCCAAACAAGGTATCATTGCACATTAAAATTGTATTAAACTAATTGAAAAATAGTTGAACATTGCTAACAAAACGAGAGAATTACTAAACATTAAAAGACAAGAGACTTTTCAGTGTTCCATAAAACCACGCCTTTCAGACAAATTAATTATTTGCATCATAAAAAAAATCCTAACAGTGAAAGAAAATATTCCAGAAGGAAGTGATGAGTAAAAAAGCTTCAGGTGATTTTTCATTACATTAAAAACAATTCTCATTCTCATAAAATATGCAGAACTTTACATCTTAAATAGCATATTTACCTTCAAAAATTACTTTCATTTTAGTCTTGCAAGAAATTAAACCTTAATTATATAGGAAAGTATTTGGAATATATCCAGAAATAAGAAAACTACAGCTATTCCCCTATAAGTGGCACAGCATCTGTCAGGAGTTTTCACATACCTTCAGGAAGATATCTCAAATTAAACCAACACTGTAGTTGCTTTCCATGATCAGAGTTAATATTCTGCAGACCCATCCTGGCTGCCTTGTTTATTTCATAGTTTCAATTTCTATTGCTGTACTTCACCCTGGCAAATAAATGGATGCACGAGGGGCTCGCCCTCTGAATAAATAATAAAATCTAATCTGTCAGATCTTCCTTTGCCTTGAATGAAAAACATTTCATTCCTCTGTGATGCTGTTGAAGCTAAATCTTGTTGCAAGAGACTGAATGAGCAGCCTTGGAATAAGAACTAAAGGTGTGTTGGAGCTACGTCACCACCGTGATGAACATCAGAATTACATCTGAGAGCAGATGGGAGGAAAGGAAGATGCACTATACAAAATATGTCCTCATTTGAGGAGTAAAGTATTACTCAATGGCATTATACATTGTTAATAAACTTTCTTTATCTGAAACTATAATTTAATATTTATGTATCTAATTTACATGTGACAAAGTAGCATATTCTAAAATTAGAGTGTAACCAGCAAACTATTAACTACTATAAACAATACCAAAACACAACTCAAACATATTTTAAGGAAACCATAGATACATTTTGGACTGGGGAATGATTTCAATTGCAGATATTGTTTTAAATACAGCTGTCAATTACATCTTGAAAAAGTTTCTTCAAGCTCAGAAAGAATTTCTGCTTAGGGATTCCTGGGTATATACCTAAAGACCAAGAGCACACCACCAAAAAGACCCCTATTGGTTACTAATAGGTACAGTAATAATTGTAAATGCTTAAATTGTGTGGGGGAAATAATTTTCAATAACCATGTTATATGATGCACTAGACAATATCCCCTTTGAGCAGAAACTAGAGAAAATACCGTGCCCTTTATTATCTCTGTGGTTTCTTACGTGTAATAGACAGCAGAAGAATTGCACTTATTGTAACATTACAGTGTTAGATTCCAGTTCACCTTTTAGAATATTAGTGGCCATAATACTTGTGATAGGTTGTGCCTTATGCAAAGATGAATAAAGATGTGCATTTAAATAAAAAAGAAAACAAAAACCAAAAACAAGCAACCACTTACAGAACCAACAGTGAGGCTTAACATAACAAACATGCACTAACCCTACACTTATGCAAAACTAAGTTCTTCCAGGAAACTGTAACCAACAGTTGACCTTCCACAAAGGTAAAGGTTTTTTCCCTTGGTAATATGTTTGGACTTTGTAGTTGAATTCCAGTTTATTAGCTCATTGTCTGTAAATGTGCTGTTCCACTGTGGTATCCTTTAGCTGCCCTTGAGCTTCTGCAGAATCTGCAATCTTACAGTCACTTTTATTTAATGTTTTATTGAGCTGCAGAGTAAGTCCCCTTCAGTACTACACAAATAGGCTTCCTTATTCATCCTCTTCAGGTTCCTGTGGTAAAATTGGTGTCTCCTCCTTTAAACAAGCACTAAAAAACCCAAGGATTGTGCTGTAAAGGTGATATTTGCTTTTCTCAGAAGCAATGTTATGACCTTCATCCGGATAGATCTGGCAGAGGAGAAAGGAAAAAAAAGTAAATAGTTTTTAAAGGCTTTTCAAATATTTAGGGCTTTAATTTTCTTTATCTGGTCTTCAACATGTTTTAGATGACAACAGGATGATAGCATTAGTTTTATGGCATCGAGGAAAGCTAATAAAACCCAAAGTAAGACTCATCCTCTTGGAATTTGAACTTACAACCACTGCAGTGGGATCTGCAGAAGTCAAAAAATTTATATTCTCAGCCATTGTGCTTACAACAGTTTACTTTAGCTAGCGTTTTCAATAGTGCCTAGGCATCCAAATCCCATTAACATCCATGAGGATTAATTGCCTCATGCTTTTAAGGACCTCTCAATATTTCAGCTTCTAAGTGTTTGGCAAAAACCCTTTTTATTCATATCTTAACTATCTTCCTATCTGGTCCAATGCCCATCTTCTCTCTCTCCTTGGGTGGGTGTGGGCATTTTTATCGCTTAAAACAAATACTACTGGGAATTTCTCCCAAGTGAGGCTAGGCAAAGATTTGCAGGCTGAATGAAGAAATCCAGCCCACAAGACAAGAGACTTGAGGTGGCCGGAGGCAAAAAGCTTCAGCTGCCTCCTCAAACCCAGGTTATCACAAGGTTGCATGAGAACAGCTCAACAGGGCTCTTCTGGGAGAACTCTGTCATTCCTGCTTCTTCCTCTCTTCACAGGCCTTCACCTCAGCTGGAACCACATGGGCAGCAGGAACAGTTCTACATTTAAAGTCCTTTTTCCTGCCTCAAATGGCACCAACCCCCTCCCTGCCACAAGCTCACATTCCAGTGCAAACTACAGGATCACCCTAAGCCCAGCAGGGTCGAGGTTTGCAATAGCCAATAAGCATCAGGAGTATTTAGGGACTGATTCAATCAAAACCCTCTGCCAGCAGCATCCATGTGCTCCAGGTGTGTCCCATGCAAGCCCATGCCTTGACAGAAGCCCTGTCATGCTCTTCCAAGAAATGTAAATGTTGAAAATAAGGGGAAATCACTCTCATGTGATCCAATACCTTTTTAGGTAAAAAGGAACCCAAAGCAGTGACATCTCCATGTTACAAAGGCTGCCCATGGATTCCAGAGCACTTTGTATAATTGTAGGATAAAGAGGTGGAAAAAAGAAAGATGAGAGAGAAGAGAAAGAGTCCATGAGAACAAGATGATGATACAGCTCCTGATATCCACACAAACAGGGAGAAAAATGGGATTAAACAGAGTTCTAACTGCAAATTAAGGAAATACCACTGTGTTGTGGTAGAGAGGATCCTTTGCAGTGAAGAAATAGCAACAGGAGGTTAAATGTTCACCTATGTTTATAGGAAAAGTCACAGGTGCACGTACCTGCATAGTGTAATTAGCCCCAGCTTTTATTAGACGCTTAATTAGTTCTGCTGAATGCTGGAAGTGAACTTTAGCTGCAAGAAAACATTTGATATTATTAGAAACAGCTACAGTAATGTGAAATACTTATCTGTTACACAGCTTTGGCTGAAAACATTTCCAGGCTCTGTAATTACTGGATCTGAAGCTGACTATTTCCAAGGCCAGCCCCACCAGCAACAGGGTGTTACAGCAGGAAGGAGCTGGAAGCCCCAGGGGAAACCACACTTTCCATTTAGTGAGGACTCCTCTGTTTACCTTTGATTTACACATACCATAATAGCTTAGAGATGTGTAAAACCATTCTGTCTGAACATCACGGCATCTTCTAATTTGCTGGGAAGAAAGTACACTGCATTTTCTATTGCTTGCACGGGGTCACTACACCCCACTCTTTAGGTAATGGATTTTCTGGAACTCATCAGTAACCTGATCTTTGTGTGGCAAAGCCATGATTACCATGTCTAACCCTGCAGAGTTTAGGCTGCAAGTGGTCTGGGCAGTGTCACTGGATGTGATATTGAGCAGGGGCAGCAGACAACCACACTGCCAGGCCAGACCCTGCACTGCTCAGACATCATCAAAGCCCCAGTTCCCTCCAGATTGGTTCAGAGGGGCAGAAATTGCTGCTGCCTGCTGCAATCAGTAAAGCCTGAGCCCCTCATGCCTGCTCAGTCATCCAGTTTATTTTCAACCCTCCCTCCTGTGCTCTGGGGAGAAGCACTGGACAGGGTTTGCACACCTGTGGTTGCACTTTGGATCCATAAAATGGGTTTGACAAGTCAGGGATGATGGGCTGGCACTGTGCCAGCTGCGCATGGGCACTGTTGTCACAGCCCTCACCACTGAGAGGCACTTATCCCTTCAGACTGAGTAAGAAACCTTGTATTATCCCACATCCACCAGAAAATACTGGGGAAGAAGTAGGCATGTCAGTCTGTACAGAGCAGCTGTTTACACCACTGTAATTTGTGCCTGCATCAAAGCTCATTCTTCACACATCAGTTAAGAAAGTTCAGAAGAATACATTGCAGTGAGATCTGCAATTACAAATTATCTCAATTCATACATCTTATGATTTCATCCAAAGTGCTAGAACTTACCCTGTGTTATTCATTCTCTGTTTTAATCTACTGCTAAAAGTACTGGTGCTATTAAAAGGTTCTGTGTAGCTTCAGAAGGTTTGCAAGAACCTTGTAATTACTTAGATGAAAAGATTAACTTCCCATTTGGTGATGTACTTCACCAGCTGTACTGATAGTTCTGCAGAATTGGTATGAATTTAAGACACCATTAAAAATGTATGTTGTTCTATTAATAATTTATGTAATACCTTTCACTAGCATCACAGTGGTCCACAAGATTTAAACAAATTAGAACATACAGCACCTAAAAGGTGCAAATGCTCAGCAAAAAAAAAGCTTCACCAGTTCAGAGTTGGAAGTGACAGCTGAAACAAAAGAAAAAAATCCTATCAGAGGGAAAAAGAAACTGCAAATGTACTTGCTAGGTGTGTGCCTCATCAGCCCTTCAACACCTGCCTATTAGAAGCTCTGACTCCAAATTAGCTGCATCTGTAAATACTTACCATCAGCTGTCCCATGAACTATTAGCAAATCCACTTCTTTTAAACCATGAAGATTGTGTAATACACTGGATGCCTAGTGAACAAACACACACAAAGCTGTATTTGAGTTGCATTTTAAGAGTAAAATGGTCATTTTAAGTTACTTGTTTATGCTAACTTACCTGATAGGTAATTTCATCTTTTGATGGAATCCCAAGGTATCTTTCTGAAAAAGCTGATGCTGTAAAAATAAAAACAAAACAAAACAAAACAACAAATCTTGTGAATTTCAAGTTATTTCTATTTTAAAATTCATAATTTTAGAAGCTGTTGAAGCCATGAAGTCAAGATTGTTCATTTAGAGACACAGAATTCACTATTTTGATGTACCACTTAAAACCACTTCTAAATAGTCAAAAGAGAAAAAAACCAAACAAAAACAATAATTAAAAAAATACCAGCCCCAAACAACAACATGTGGTGGTTTGACCAGGAAGAAGTGGGAAAAAAACCCAACCCCAAAAGAAAACACAGGCTAAACCCCAAAGAAAGTCTAACAGACCATTAAAGTAATCTGGTTTGGTTTCCTGTGAATCACAGTGCCCAAAAGAACCAAATAAGCTGTGATTGAATGACAACAGGACTGATATTGTAGGGAATTCACAGCTAACCTTAAAGGATTCATTCCTAATAAAAGATTTGGTTCATGCTGATATACATAAAGTATTCTTAAGAAATGAGGTAACTGCAAAATCAGTACTGTCAATAATCCCAAGTGTGTTGCGGGTTTTGGTGAACTGTCCCAGTGTCAGCTTTACTTTCATTTACGGAAGAGACCAAGACAGTGAGGTGAAATCTCACTAACATTGTTATGTTATCTGCCTTTAGTAAAAATAAAATGAATAAAAGGCCTTTCGAATAAAGTATCACCCAGGTTTAGGGCAGGGATTACTCACCATATAACTTCATATCTGTGATTGGTGCCACCACAGCTCCACACTTGAAGAGCCGCTCACTGGATTTCAGGATCATTGATGTAATGTAGCCACCATACCCCTAACAATGGGATGGAAATTTTGGTTTATTTAT